>NW_027596754.1:0-164040 GCF_964194155.1 Cetorhinus maximus | reverse complement strand
CTCTCTCTCCACACAATCCTGTTCCACTCTCTCTCTCTCCACAAAATCCTGTTCCACTCTCTCTCTCTCTCTCCACACACTCCTGTTCCACATTCTCTCCCTCCACAGAATCCTGATCCACTCTCCCTCTCTCTCCACACAATCCTGTTCCACTCACCCCCTCCACACAATCCTGTTCTCTCTCTCTCTCTCCACACAATCATGTTCCACTCTCTCTCTCTCCACACAATCTTGTTCCACTCTCTCTCTCCACACAATCCTGTTGCACTCTCTCTCTCTCCCCACACAATCCTGTTCCACTCACTCGCTCTCCACACAATCCTGTTCCACTCTGTCTCTCTTCAAACAATCCTGTTCCTCTCCCTCTCTCTCTCCACACAATCCCGTCCACTCTCACTGTCCACACAATCCTGTTCCACTCTTTCTCTCTCTCCACAAAATCCTGTTCCACTCTCTCTCTCTCTCCACACAATCCTTTTCCACTCTCTCTGTCTCCACACAATCCTGTTTCACTCTCTGGCTCTCCAAACAATGCAATACCACTCTACCTCTCCACACAATCCTGTTCCCTCTCTCTCCCTCTCCACACAATCCAGTTCCACTCTTTTTCTCCACACAATCCCGTTCCACTCTCTCTCTCTGCACACAATCCTGTTCCACTCTCTCTCTGTCCACACAATCCCGTTGCAATCTCTCTCTCTCTCCACAATGCTGTTATACTCTCCCTCTCCACACAATCCAGTTCCACTCTCTCTCTCTCTCCACACAATACTGTTCCACTCTCTCTCTCGCTCCACACAATCCTGTTTCCACTCTCTCTCTCTCTCCACATAATCCTTTTCCACTCTCTCTGTCTCCACACAATCCTGTTTCACTCTCTGGCTCTCCAAACAATGCAATACCACTCTACCTCTCCACACAATCCTGTTCCCTCTCTCTCCCTCTCCACACATTCCAGTTCCACTCTCTCTCTCCACACAATCCCGTTCCACTCACTCTCTCTGCACACAATCCTGTTCCACTCTCTCTCTCTCCACACAATCCCGTTGCAATCTCTCTCTCTCTCCACAATGCTGTTCCACTCTCCCTCTCCACACAATCCTGTTGCACTCTCTCTCTCTCTCCACACAATACTGTTCCACTCTCTCTCTCCACACAATGCTGTTCCACTCACCCCCTCCACACAATCCTGTTCCACTCTCCCTCTCCACACAATCCTGTTCCACATTCTCTCTCTCCACACAATCCTGTTCCACTCTCTCTCTCCACACAATCCTGTTCCACTCTCCCTCTCCACAAAATCCTCTACCACTCTCTCCCTCTCCACACAATCCTGTTCCACATTCTCTCTCTCCACACAATCCTGTCCAACTCTCCCTCTACACACAATCCTGTTCCACTCAATCTCTCTCTCCAAACAATCCTGTTCCACTCTCTCTTTCTCTCTCTCTCTCTCTCCACACAATCCTGTTCTACTCTCTCTCTATCCACACAATCCTGTTCCATTCTCTCTCTCTCCACACAATACTGTTCCAATCTCTCTCTCCACACAATCCTGTTCCACTCTCTCTCTCTCCACACAATCCTGTTCCACTCTCTCTCTCTCCACACAATCATGTTCCACTCTCTCTCCCTCCACACAATCCTGTTCCACTCTCTCTCTCCACACTATCCTGTTCCACTCTTTCTCTCTCCACACAATCCTGTTCCACTCTCCCTCTCCCACACAATCCTGTTCCACTCTCTCTCTCTCCACACAATCCTTTTCCGCTCTCTCTCTCTCACTCTCTCTCCACAGAATCCTGTTCCACTCTCTCTCTCTCTCTCTCTCCACACAACCCTGTTCCACTCTCTCTCTCTCCACACAATCCTGATCCACTCTCTCTCTCCACACAATCCTTTTCCACTCTCTCTCTCTCCACACAATCCTGTTTCAGTCTCTCGCTCTCCAAACAAACCAATACCACTCTAACTCTCCACACAATCCTGTTCCACTCTCACTCTCCACAAAATCCTGTTCCACATTCTCTCTCTCCACACATTCCTGTTGCACTCTGTCTCTCCAAACAATCCTGTCCACTCTCCCTCTCCACACAATCCTGTTCCACTCTCTCTCTCTCTACACAATCCTGTTCCACTCTCCCTCTCCACACAATCCTGTTCCACTCTCTCTCTCTCCACACAATCCTGTTCCACTCTCTCTCTCCACAGAATCCTGTTCCACTCTCTATCTCTCCACACAATCCTGCTCCACTCTCGCTCTCCACACTACACTGTTCTCTCTCTCTCTCTCCACACAATCCTGTTCCACTCTCCCTCTCCACACAATCCTCTTCCACTCTCTCTCTCTCCACACAATCATGCTCCATTCTCACTCTCCACACAGTCCGTCCACTCTCATTCTCCACAAAATCCTGTTGCACTCTCTCTCTCTCCACATAATCCTGTTCCGCTCTCTCTCTCCACACAATCCTGTTCCACTCTCTCTCTCCACACAATCCGTCCAGTCTCATTCTCCACAAAATCCAGTTCCACTCTCTCTCCACACAATCCTGTTCCACTCTCTCTCTCCACTCAATCCTGTTCCACTCTCTCTCTCTCTCCACAATCCTGTTCCACTCTCCCTCTCCACACAATCCTGTTCCACTCTCTCTCTCTCTCCACACAATCCTGTTCCACTCTCTCTCTCCACACAATCCTGTTCCACTCACCCCCTCCCACACAATCCTGTTCCACTCTCTCTCTCTCCACACAATCCTGTTCCACTCTCTCTCTCTCCACAAAATCCTGTTCCACTCTCTCTCTCTCTCTCCACACACTCCTGTTCCACATTCTCTCCCTCCACAGAATCCTGATCCACTCTCCCTCTCTCTCCACACAATCCTGTTCCACTCACCCCCTCCACACAATCCTGTTCCTCTCTCTCTCTCTCCACACAATCATGTTCCACTCTCTCTCTCTCCACACAATCTTGTTCCACTCTCTCTCTCCACACAATCCTGTTGCACTCTCTCTCTCTCCCCACACAATCCTGTTCCACTCACTCGCTCTCCACACAATCCTGTTCCACTCTGTCTCTCTTCAAACAATCCTGTTCCTCTCCCTCTCTCTCTCCACACAATCCCGTCCACTCTCACTGTCCACACAATCCTGTTCCACTCTTTCTCTCTCTCCACAAAATCCTGTTCCACTCTCTCTCTCTCTCCACACAATCCTTTTCCACTCTCTCTGTCTCCACACAATCCTGTTTCACTCTCTGGCTCTCCAAACAATGCAATACCACTCTACCTCTCCACACAATCCTGTTCCCTCTCTCTCCCTCTCCACACAATCCAGTTCCACTCTTTTTCTCCACACAATCCCGTTCCACTCTCTCTCTCTGCACACAATCCTGTTCCACTCTCTCTCTGTCCACACAATCCCGTTGCAATCTCTCTCTCTCTCCACAATGCTGTTATACTCTCCCTCTCCACACAATCCAGTTCCACTCTCTCTCTCTCTCCACACAATACTGTTCCACTCTCTCTCTCGCTCCACACAATCCTGTTCCACTCTCTCTCTCTCTCCACATAATCCTTTTCCACTCTCTCTGTCTCCACACAATCCTGTTTCACTCTCTGGCTCTCCAAACAATGCAATACCACTCTACCTCTCCACACAATCCTGTTCCCTCTCTCTCCCTCTCCACACATTCCAGTTCCACTCTCTCTCTCCACACAATCCCGTTCCACTCACTCTCTCTGCACACAATCCTGTTCCACTCTCTCTCTCTCCACACAATCCCGTTGCAATCTCTCTCTCTCTCCACAATGCTGTTCCACTCTCCCTCTCCACACAATCCTGTTGCACTCTCTCTCTCTCTCCACACAATACTGTTCCACTCTCTCTCTCCACACAATGCTGTTCCACTCACCCCCTCCACACAATCCTGTTCCACTCTCCCTCTCCACACAATCCTGTTCCACATTCTCTCTCTCCACACAATCCTGTTCCACTCTCTCCCTCCACACAATCCTGTTCCACTCTCCCTCTCCACAAAATCCTCTACCACTCTCTCCCTCTCCACACAATCCTGTTCCACATTCTCTCTCTCCACACAATCCTGTCCAACTCTCCCTCTACACACAATCCTGTTCCACTCAATCTCTCTCTCCAAACAATCCTGTTCCACTCTCTCTTTCTCTCTCTCTCTCTCTCCACACAATCCTGTTCCACTCTCTCTCTCGCTCCACACAATCCTGTTCCACTTTCTCTCGCTCCATACAATCCTGTTCCACTCTCTCTCTCCACAAAATCCTGTTCCACTCTCTATCTCTCCACACAATCCTGTTCCACTCTCCCTCTCCACACAATCCTGTTCCACTCTCTCTCTCTCCACACATTCCTTTTCCGCTCTCTCTCTCTCTCTCTCTCTCCACACAATCCTGTTCCACTCTCTCTCTCTCTCTCTCTCCACACAATCCTGTTCCACTCTCTCTCTCTCTCCACACAATCCTGATCCACTCTCTCTCCACACAATCCTGTTCCACTCTCTCTCTCTCCACACAATCCTGTTCCACTCTCCCTCTCCGCACAATCCTGTTCCACTCTCTCTCTCCACACAATCCTGTTCCACTCTCTCTCTCCACACAGTCCTGTTCCACTCTCTCTCTCCACACAATCCTGTTCCACTCTCTCTCTCCACACAATCCTGTTCCACTCTCTCTCTCTCCACACAATCCTGTTCCACTCACCCCCCTCCACACAATCCTGTTCCTCTCTCTCTCTCTCCACATCCTGTTCCTCTCTCTCTCTCCACACAATCCTGTTCCACTCTCTCTCTCTCCAAACAATCCTGTTCCACTCTCTCTCTCTCTCTCCACACACTCCTTTTCCACATTCTCTCCCTCCACTGAATCCTGATCCACTCTCCCTCTCTCTCTCCACACAATCCTGTTCCACACTCTCTCTCTCCACCCAATCCTGTTCCAGTCTCTCTCTCTCCTCTCAGTCCTGTTCCACTCTCTCTCTCTCCACAAAATCCTGTTCCACTCTCTCCCTCCACACAGTCCGTCCACTCTAATTCTCCACAAAATCCTGTTCCACTCTTTCTCTCTCTCCACACAATCCTGTTCCACTCTCTCTCCACACAATCCTGTTCCACTCTCTCTCTCTCCACACAATCCTGTTCCACTCTCTCTATCTCTCCACACACTCCTGTTCCACATTCTCTACCTGCACAAAATCCTGATCCACTCTCCCTCTCTCACCACACAATCCTGTTCCACTCTCTCTCTCCACACAATCCTGTTCCACACTCTCTCTCTCCGCACAATCCTGTTCCACTCTCTCTCTCCACACAATCCTGTTCCACTCTCTCTCTCTCCACACTATCCTGTTCCACTCTCTCTCTCTCTCCACACAATCCTGTTCCACTCTCTCTCTACACACAATCCTGTTCCACTCTCTCTCTCTCTCCACACAATCCTGTTTCGCTCTCTCTCTCCACACAATCCTGTTCCACTCTCTCTCCCTCTCCTCACAATCCTGTACAACTCTCTCTCTCCACACAATCCCGTTCCACTCTCTCTCTCTCCACACAATCCTGTTCCACTCTCTCTCTCTCCACACCATCCCGTTCCACGCTCCCTCTCTCCATACAATCCTGTTCCACTCTCGCTCTCTCCACACAATCCTGTTCCACTCTCTCTCTCTCCACACAATCCTGTTCCACTCTCTCTCTCTCCACACAATACTGTTCCAATCTCTCTCTCCACACAATCCTGTTCCACTCTCTCTCTCTCCACACAATCCTGTTCCACTCTCTCTCTCTCCACACAATCATGTTCCACTCTCTCTCTCTCCACACAATCCTGTTCCACTCTCTCTCTCCACACAATCCTGTTCCACTCTCTCTCTCTCCACACAATCCTGTTCCACTCTCCCTCGCCACACAATCCTGTTCCACTCTCTCCTTCTCCACACAATGCTTTTCCGCTCTCTCTCTCACTCTCTCTCTCTCTCTCCACATAATCCTGTTCCACTCTCTCTCTCTCTCTCTCTCCACACAATCATTTTCCACTCTCCCTCTCTACAGAATCCTGTTCCACTCTCTCTCTTCCACACAATCCTGTTCCACTCAATCTCTCTCTCTCTCTCTCCACACAATCCTGTTCCACTCTCTCTCTCTCCACACAATCCTGATCCACTCTCTCTCTCCACACAATCCATTTCCACTCTCTCTCTCTCCACACAATCCTGTTTCACTCTCTCGCTCTCCAAACAATCCTATACCACTCTAACTCTCCAGACAATCCTGTTCCACTCTCCCTCTCCACAAAATCCTGTTCCACATTCTCTCTCTCCACACAATCCTGCTCCACTCTGTCTCTCCACACAATCCTGTCCACTCTCCCTCTCCACACAATCCTGTTCCACTCTCTCTCTCTCTACACAATCCTGTTCCACTCTCCCTCTCCACACAATCCTGAACCACTCTCTATCTCTCCACACAATCCTGTTCCACTCTCTCTCTCCACACAACACTGTTCCACTCTCTCTCTCTCCACACAATCCTGTTCCACTCTCCATCTCCACACAATCCTCTTCCACTCTCTCTCTCTCCACACAATCATGTTCCACTCTCTCTCTCTCCACACAGTCCCTCCACTCTCATTCTCCACAAAATCCTGTTGCACTCTCTCTCTCTCCACTAAATCCTGTTCCGCTCTCTCTCTCCACACAATCCTGTTCCACTCTCTCTCTCCACACAATCCGTCCACTCTCATTTTCCACAAAATCCAGTTCCACTCTCTCTCTCCACACAATCCTGTTCCACTCTCTCTCTCTCTCTTCACTCAATCCTGTTACACTCTCTCTCTCTCTCTCCACAATCCTGTTCCACTCTCCCTCTCCACACAATCCTGTTCCACTCTCTCTCTCTCCACACAATCCTGTTCCACTCTCTCTCTCCACACAATCCTGTTCCACTCACCCCCTCCACACTATCCTGTTCCACTCTCTCTCTCTCCACACAATCCTGTTCCACTCTCTCTCTCTCTCTCTCTCCGCACAATCCGGTTCCACGCTCCCTCTCCACACAATCCTGTTCCACTCTCTCTCTCTCCACACACTCCTGTTCCACTCTCTCTCTCTCTCTCTCTCCACCCAATCCTGTTCCACTCTCTCTCTCTCCACAATATCCTGTTCCACTCTCTCTCTCCACACAAATCCTGTTCCACTCTCTCTCTCTCTCTCTCCACACAATCCTGCTCCACTCTCTCACACTCCAGACAATCCTGTTCCACTCTCCCTCTCCACACAATCCTGTTCCACTCTCTCTCTCCAAACAATCCTGTTCCACTCTCTCCCTCCACACAATCCTGTTCAACTCTCTCTCTCCACACCATCCTGTTCCACTCTCTCTCTCCACACAATCCTGTTCCACGCTCTCTCTCCACACAATCCTGTTCCACTCTCTCTCTCTCCACACAATCCTGTTCCACTCTCTCTCTCTCCACACAATCCTTTTCCACTCTCTCTCTCCACACAATCCTGTTCCACTCTCTCTCTCTCCAGACAATCCTGTTCCTCTCTCTCTCTCCACACAATCCTGTTCCAACCTCTCTCTCTCCACACAATCCTGTTCCACTCTCACTCTCTCTCTCCACACAATCCATTTCCACATTCGCTCCCTCCACTGAATCCTGATCCACTCTCCCTGTCTCTCTCCACACAATCCTGTTCCACACTCTCTCTCTCCACATAATCCTGTTCCACTCTCTCTCTCTTCACTCAGTCCTGTGCCACTCTCTCTCTCTCCACAAAATCGTCTTCCACTCTCTCTCTCCACACAGTCCGTCCACTCTCATTCTCCACAAAATCCTGTTCCACTCTGTCTCTCTCCACACAATCCTGTTCCACTCTCCCTCTCCACAAAATCCTGTTCCACTCTCTCTCTCTCCACACAATCCTGTTCCACTCTCTCTCTCCACACAATCCTGTTCCACTCTCTCTCTCTCCACACAATCCTGTTCCACTCTCTCTCTCTCTCCACACAATCCTGTTCCACTCTCTCTCTCCACACAATCCTGTTCCACTCTCTCTCTCCACACACTCCTATTCCACATTCTCTCCCTCCACAGAATCCTGATCCACTCTCTCTCTCTCTCCACAGAATCCTGTTCCACTCTCTCTCTCCACACAATCCTGTTCCACACTCTCTCTATCCGCACAATCCTGTTCCACTCTCTCTCTCCACACAATCCTGTTCCACACTCTCTCTCTCCACACTATCCTGTTCCACTCTCTCTCTCCACAAAATCCTGTTCCACTCTCTCTCCCTCTCCACACAATCCTGTACAACTCTCTCTCTCCACACAATCCCGTTCCACTCTCTCTCTCTCCACACAATCCTGTTCCACTCTCTCTCTCTCTCCACACAATCCCGTTCCACTCTCCCTCTCTCCATACAATCCTGTTCCACTCTCTCTCTCTCCACACAATCCTGTTCTACTCTCTCTCTCTCCACACAATCCTGTTCCACTCTCTCTCTCTCCACACAATACTGTTCCACTCTCTCTCTCCACACAATCCTGTTCCACTCTCTCTCACTCCACACAATCCTGTTCCACTCTCTCTCTCTCCACACAATCATGCTCCACTCTCTCTCTCTCCACACAATCCTGTTCCACTCTCTCTCTCCACACAATCCTGTTCCACTCTCTCTCTCTCCACACAATCCTTTTCCGCTCTCTCTCTCTCTCACTCTCGACACCATCCTGTTCCACTCTCTCTCACTGTCCACACAATCCTGTTCCATTCTCTCTCTCTGTCCACAAAATCCTGTTCCACTCTCTCTCTCTCTCCACACAATCCATTTCCACTCTCTCTCTCTCCACACAATCCTGTATCACTCACTCGCTCTCCTAACAATCCAATACCACTCTAACTCTCCACACAATCCTGTTCCACTCTCCCTCTCCACACAATTCTGTTCCACATTCTCTCTCTCCACACAATCCTGTTCCACTCTGTCTCTCCACACAATCCTGTCCACTCTCCCTCTCCACACAATCCTGTTCCACTCTCTCTCTCTCTATACAATCCTGTTCCAATCTCCCTCTCCACACAATCCTGTTCCACTCTCTCTCTCTCCACACAATCCTGTTCCACTCTCTCTCTCCACACAATCCTGTTCCACTCTCTATCTCTCCACACAATCCTGTTCCACTCTCTCTCTCCACACAACACTGTTCCACTCTCTCTCTCTCCACACAATCCTGTTCCACTCTCCCTCTCCACACAATCCTCTTCCACTCTCTCTCTCTCCACACAATCATGTTCCACTCTCTCTCCACACAGTCCGTCCACTCTCATTCTCCACTAAATCCTGTTGCACTCTCTCTCTCTCCACAAAATCCTGTTCCGCTCTCTCTCTCCACACAATCCTGTTCCACTCTCTCTCTCCACACAATCCGACCGCTCTCATTCTCCACAAAATCCAGTTCCACTCTCTCGCTCCACACAATCCTGTACACTCTCTCTCTCTCACCACTCAATGCTGTTCCACTCTTTCTCTCTCTCTCCACAATCCTGTTCCACTCTCCTTCTCCAAACAATCCTGTTCCACTCTCTCTCTCTCTCCACACAATCCTGTTCCACTCTTTCTCTCCACACAATCCTGTTCCACTCACCCCCTCCACACAATCCTGTTCCAATCTCTCTCTCTCCACACAATCCTGTTCCACTCTCTCTCTCTCCACAAAATCCCGTTCCACTCTCTCTCTCTCCACACAATCCTGTTCCACTCTCTATCTCTCCACAAAATCCTGTTCCACTCTCTCTCTCTCTCTTCACACACTCCTGTTCCACATTCTCTCCCTCCACACAATCCTTTTCCACTCTCTCGCTCTCCACACAATCCTGTTCCACTCTGTCTCTCTCCAAACAATCCTGTTCCTCTCCCTCTCTCTCTCCACACAATCCCGTCCACTCTCACTCTCCACACAATGCTGCTCCACTCTCTCTCTCACTGTCCACACAATCCTGTTCCATTCTCTCTCTCTGTCCACAAAATCCTGTTCCACTCTCTCTCTCTCTCCACACAATCCTTTTCCACTCTCTCTGTCTCCACACAATCTTGTTTCACTCTCTGGCTCTCCAAACAATGCAATACCACTCTACCTCTCTACACAATCCTGTTCCCTCTCTCTCCCTCTCCACACAATCCAGTTCCACTTTCTCTCTCCACACAATCCCGTTCCACTCTCTCTCTCTGCACACAATCCTGTTCCACTCTCTCTCTCTCCACACAATCCCGTTGCAATCTCTCTCTCTCTCCACAATGCTGTTCCACTCTCCCTCTCCACACAATCCTGTTGCACTCTCTCTCTCTCTCCACACAATACTGTTCCACTCTCTCTCTCCACACAATGCTGTTCCACTCACCCCCTCCACACAATCCTCTTCCACTCTCCCTCTCCACAAAATCCTGTTCCACATTCTCTCTCTCCACACAATCCTGTTCCACCCTCTCTCTCCACACAATCCTGTTCCACTCTTCCTCTCCACAAAATCCTCTACCACTCTCTCTCTCTCCACACAATCCTGTTCCACTCTCCCTCTACACACAATCCTGTTCCACTCTCTCTCTCTCCAAACAATCCTGTTCCACTCTCTCTTTCTCTCTCTCTCTCTCTCCACACAATCCTGTTCCACTCTCTCTCTCGCTCCACACAATCCTGTTCCACTCTCTCTCGCTCCACACAATCCTGTTCCACTCTCTCTCTCCACAAAATCCTGTTCCACTCTCTCTCTCTCCACACAATCCTGTTCCACTCTCCCTCTCCACACAATCCTGTTCCACTCTCTCTCTCTCCACACAATCCTTTTCCGCTCTCTCTCTCTCTCTCTCTCTCTCCACACAATCCTGTTCCACTCTCCCTCTCTACACCATCCTGATCCACTCTCTCTCTTCCACACAATCCTATTCCGCTCTCTCTCTCTCTCTCTCTCTCTCTCCACACAATCCTGTTCTACTCTCCCTCTCTACACCATCCTGATCCACTCTCTCTCTTCCACACAATCCTGTTCCACTCTCTCTCTCTCTCTCTCTCTCCACACAATCCTGTTCCACTCTCTCTCTCTCCACACAATCCTGATCCACTCTCCCTCTCCACACAATCCTGTTCCACTCTCTCTCTCTCCACACAATCCTGTTCCACTCTCCCTCTCCGCACAATCCTGTTCCACTCTCTCTCTCCACACAATCCTGTTCCACTCTCTCTCTCCACACAATCCTGTTCCACTCTCTCTCTCCACACAATCCTGTTCCACTCTCTCTCTCTCCAAACAATACTTTTCCACTCTCTCTCTCCACACAATCCTGTTCCACTCTATCTCTCTCCACACAATCCTGTTCCACTCTCTCTCTCTCTCTCCACAAAATCCTTTTCCACATTCTCTCCCTCCACAGAATCCTGATCCACTCTCCCTCTCTCTCTCCACACAAGTCTGTTCCACACTCTCTCTCTCCACCCAATCCTGTTCCACTCTCTCTCTCCACACAGTCCTGTTCCACTCTCTCTCTCTCCACAAAATCCTGTTCCACTCTCTCTCTCCACACAGTCCGTCCACTCTCATTCTCCACAAAATCCTGTTCCACTCTCTCTCTCTCCACACAATCCTGTTCCACTCTCTCTCCACACAATCCTGTTCCACTCTCTCTCTCCACACAATCCTGTTCCACTCTCTCTCTCTCCACACAATCCTGTTCCACTCTCTCTCTCCACACAATCCTGTTCCACTCTCTCTCTCCACACAATCCTGTTCCACTCTCTCTCTCCAAACAATCCTGTTCCACTCTCTCTCTCCACACAATCCTGTTCCTCTCTCTCTCTCTCTACTCAATCCTGTTCCACTCGCTCTCTCTCCACACAATCCCGTTCCACTCTCTCTCTTTCCACACAATCCTGTTCCACTCTCTCTCTCTCCGCACAATCCTGTTCCACTCTCTCTCTCCACACAATCCTGTTCCACACTCTCTCTCTCCGCACAATCCTGTTCCACTCTCTCTCTCCACACAATCCTGTTCCACTCCCTCTCTCTCCACACTATCCTGTTCCACTCTCTCTCTCTCTCACACAATCCTGTTCCACTCTCTCACTCCACAAAATCCTGTTCCACTCTCTCTCCACACAATTCCTGTTCCGCTCTCTCTCTCCACACAATCCTGTTCCACTCTCTCTCCCTCTCCTCACAATCCTGTACAACTCTCTCTCTCCACACAATCCCGTTCCACTCTCTCTCTCTCCACACAATCCTGTTCCACTCTCTCTCTCTCCACACAATCCCGTTCCACTCTCCCTCTCTCCATACAATCCTGTTCCACTCTCTCTCTCTCCACACAATCCTGTTCCACTCTCTCTTTATCCACACAATCCTGTTATATTCTCTCTCTCTCCACACAATACTGTTCCAATCTCTCTCTCCACACAATCCTGTTCCACTCTCTCTCTCTCCACACAATCCTGTTCCACTCTCTCTCTCTCCACACAATCATGTTCCACTCTCTCTCCCACCACACAATCCTGTTCCACTCTCTCTCTCCACACTATCCTGTTCCACTCTTTCTCTCTCCACACAATCCTGTTCCACTCTCCCTCTCCACACAATCCTGTTCCACTCTCTCTCTCCACACAATCCTTTTCCGCTCTCTCTCTCTCACTCTCTCTCCACAGAATCCTGTTCCACTCTCTCTCTCTCTCTCACTCCACACAACCCTGTTCCACTCTCTCTCTCTCCACACAATCCTGATCCACTCTCTCTCTCCACACAATCCTTTTCCACTCTCTCTCTCTCCACACAATCCTGTTTCAGTCTCTCGCTCTCCAAACAAACCAATACCACTCTAACTCTCCACACAATCCTGTTCCACTCTCACTCTCCACAAAATCCTGTTCCACATTCTCTCTCTCCACACAATCCTGTTCCACTCTGTCTCTCCAAACAATCTGTCCACTCTCCCTCTCCACACAATCCTGTTCCACTCTCTCTCTCTCTACACAATCCTGTTCCACTCTCCCTCTCCACACAATCCTGTTCCACTCTCTCTCTCTCCACACAATCCTGTTCCACTCTCTCTTTCCACAGAATCCTGTTCCACTCTCTATCTCTCCACACAATCCTGCTCCACTCTCTCTCTCCACACAACACTGTTCTCTCTCTCTCTCTTCTCCACAATCCTGTTCCACTCTCCCTCTCCACACAATCCTCTTCGACTCTCTCTCTCTCCACACAATCATGCTCCATTCTCACTCTCCACACAGTCCGTCCACTCTCATTCTCCACAAATTCCTGTTGCACTCTCTCTCTCTCCACATAATCCTGTTCCGCTCTCTCTCTCCACACAATCCTGTTCCACTCTCTCTCTCCACACAATCCGTCCAGTCTCATTCTCCACAAAATCCAGTTCCACTCTCTCTCCTCACAATCCTGTTCCACTCTCTCTCTCCACTCAATCCTGTTCCACTCTCTCTCTCTCTCCACAATCCTGTTCCAATCTCTCTCTCCACACAATCCTTTTCCGCTCTCTCTCTCTCTCTCTCTCTCTCCACACAATCCTGTTCCACTCTCCCTCTCTACACCATCCTGATCCACTCTCTCTCTTCCACACAATCCTATTCCGCTCTCTCTCTCTCTCTCTCTCTCTCTCCACACAATCCTGTTCTACTCTCCCTCTCTACACCATCCTGATCCACTCTCTCTCTTCCACACAATCCTGTTCCACTCTCTCTCTCTCTCTCTCTCTCCACACAATCCTGTTCCACTCTCTCTCTCTCCACACAATCCTGATCCACTCTCCCTCTCCACACAATCCTGTTCCACTCTCTCTCTCTCCACACAATCCTGTTCCACTCTCCCTCTCCGCACAATCCTGTTCCACTCTCTCTCTCCACACAATCCTGTTCCACTCTCTCTCTCCACACAATCCTGTTCCACTCTCTCTCTCCACACAATCCTGTTCCACTCTCTCTCTCTCCAAACAATACTTTTCCACTCTCTCTCTCCACACAATCCTGTTCCACTCTATCTCTCTCCACACAATCCTGTTCCACTCTCTCTCTCTCTCTCCACAAAATCCTTTTCCACATTCTCTCCCTCCACAGAATCCTGATCCACTCTCCCTCTCTCTCTCCACACAAGTCTGTTCCACACTCTCTCTCTCCACCCAATCCTGTTCCACTCTCTCTCTCCACTCAGTCCTGTTCCACTCTCTCTCTCTCCACAAAATCCTGTCCCACTCTCTCTCTCCACACAGTCCGTCCACTCTCATTCTCCACAAAATCCTGTTCCACTCTCTCTCTCTCCACACAATCCTGTTCCACTCTCTCTCCACACAATCCTGTTCCACTCTCTCTCTCCACACAATCCTGTTCCACTCTCTCTCTCTCCACACAATCCTGTTCCACTCTCTCTCTCCACACAATCCTGTTCCACTCTCTCTCTCCACACAATCCTGTTCCACTCTCTCTCTCCAAACAATCCTGTTCCACTCTCTCTCTCCACACAATCCTGTTCCTCTCTCTCTCTCTCTACTCAATCCTGTTCCACTCGCTCTCTCTCCACACAATCCCGTTCCACTCTCTCTCTTTCCACACAATCCTGTTCCACTCTCTCTCTCTCCGCACAATCCTGTTCCACTCTCTCTCTCCACACAATCCTGTTCCACACTCTCTCTCTCCGCACAATCCTGTTCCACTCTCTCTCTCCACACAATCCTGTTCCACTCCCTCTCTCTCCACACTATCCTGTTCCACTCTCTCTCTCTCTCCACACAATCCTGTTCCACTCTCTCACTCCACAAAATCCTGTTCCACTCTCTCTCCACACAATCCTGTTCCGCTCTCTCTCTCCACACAATCCTGTTCCACTCTCTCTCCCTCTCCTCACAATCCTGTACAACTCTCTCTCTCCACACAATCCCGTTCCACTCTCTCTCTCTCCACACAATCCTGTTCCACTCTCTCTCTCTCCACACAATCCCGTTCCACTCTCCCTCTCTCCATACAATCCTGTTCCACTCTCTCTCTCTCCACACAATCCTGTTCCACTCTCTCTTTATCCACACAATCCTGTTATA
Source organism: Cetorhinus maximus (assembly GCF_964194155.1). NCBI lineage: Eukaryota > Metazoa > Chordata > Chondrichthyes > Lamniformes > Cetorhinidae > Cetorhinus > Cetorhinus maximus. The sequence continues at coordinate 148,919 of NW_027596754.1, read as the reverse complement.
TTCTCTCTCTCTCCACACAATACTGTTCCAATCTCTCTCTCCACACAATCCTGTTCCACTCTCTCTCTCTCCACACAATCCTGTTCCACTCTCTCTCTCTCCACACAATCATGTTCCACTCTCTCTCCCACCACACAATCCTGTTCCACTCTCTCTCTCCACACTATCCTGTTCCACTCTTTCTCTCTCCACACAATCCTGTTCCACTCTCCCTCTCCACACAATCCTGTTCCACTCTCTCTCTCTCCACACAATCCTTTTCCGCTCTCTCTCTCTCACTCTCTCTCCACAGAATCCTGTTCCACTCTCTCTCTCTCTCTCACTCCACACAACCCTGTTCCACTCTCTCTCTCTCCACACAATCCTGATCCACTCTCTCTCTCCACACAATCCTTTTCCACTCTCTCTCTCTCCACACAATCCTGTTTCAGTCTCTCGCTCTCCAAACAAACCAATACCACTCTAACTCTCCACACAATCCTGTTCCACTCTCACTCTCCACAAAATCCTGTTCCACATTCTCTCTCTCCACACAATCCTGTTCCACTCTGTCTCTCCAAACAATCCTGTCCACTCTCCCTCTCCACACAATCCTGTTCCACTCTCTCTCTCTCTACACAATCCTGTTCCACTCTCCCTCTCCACACAATCCTGTTCCACTCTCTCTCTCTCCACACAATCCTGTTCCACTCTCTCTTTCCACAGAATCCTGTTCCACTCTCTATCTCTCCACACAATCCTGCTCCACTCTCTCTCTCCACACAACACTGTTCTCTCTCTCTCTCTCCACAATCCTGTTCCACTCTCCCTCTCCACACAATCCTCTTCGACTCTCTCTCTCTCCACACAATCATGCTCCATTCTCACTCTCCACACAGTCCGTCCACTCTCATTCTCCACAAATTCCTGTTGCACTCTCTCTCTCTCCACATAATCCTGTTCCGCTCTCTCTCTCCACACAATCCTGTTCCACTCTCTCTCTCCACACAATCCGTCCAGTCTCATTCTCCACAAAATCCAGTTCCACTCTCTCTCCTCACAATCCTGTTCCACTCTCTCTCTCCGCTCAATCCTGTTCCACTCTCTCTCTCTCTCCACAATCCTGTTCCAATCTCCCTCTCCACACAATCCTGTTCCACTCTCTCTCTCTCTCCACATTATCCTGTTCCACTCTCTCTCTCCACACAATCCTGTTCCACTCACCCCCTCCACACAATCCTGTTCCACTCTCTCTCTCTCCACACAATCCTGTTCCACTCTCTCTCTCTCCACAAAATCCTGTTCCACTCTCTCTCTCTCTCTCCACACACTCCTGTTCCACATTCTCTCCCTCCACAGAATCCTGATCCACTCTCCCTCTCTCTCCACACAATCCTGTTCCACTCACCCCCTCCACACAATCCTGTTCCTCTCTCTCTCTCTCCACACAATCATGTTCCACTCTCTCTCTCTCCACACAATCTTGTTCCACTCTCTCTCTCCACACAATCCTGTTGCACTCTCTCTCTCTCCCCACACAATCCTGTTCCACTCTCTCGCTCTCCACACAATCCTGTTCCACTCTGTCTCTCTCCAAACAAACCTGTTCCTCTCCCTCTCTCTCTCCACACAATCCCGTCCACTCTCACTGTCCACACAATCCTGTTCCACTCTTTCTCTCTCTCCACAAAATCCTGTTCCACTCTCTCTCTCTCTCCACACAATCCTTTTCCACTCTCTCTGTCTCCACACAATCCTGTTTCACTCTCTGGCTCTCCAAACAATGCAATACCACTCTACCTCTCCACACAATCCTGTTCCCTCTCTCTCCATCTCCACACAATCCAGTTCCACTCTTTTTCTCCACACAATCCCGTTCCACTCTCTCTCTCTGCACACAATCCTGTTCCACTCTCTCTCTCTCCACACAATCCCGTTGCAATCTCTCTCTCTCTCCACAATGCTGTTATACTCTCCCTCTCCACACAATCCAGTTCCACTCTCTCTCTCTCTCCACACAATACTGTTCCACTCTCTCTCTCCACACAATGCTGTTCCACTCACCCCCTCCACACAATCCTGTTCCACTCTCCCTCTCCACACAATCCTGTTCCACATTCTCTCTCTCCACACAATCCTGTTCCACTCTCTCTCTCCACACAATCCTGTTCCACTCTCCTTCTCCACAAAATCCTCTACCACTCTCTCTCTCTCCACACAATCCTGTTCCACTCTCCCTCTACACACAATCCTGTTCCACTCTCTCTCTCTCCAAACAATCCTGTTCCACTCTCTCTTTCTCTCTCTCTCTCTCTCCACACAATCCTGTTCCACTCTCTCTCTCGCTCCACACAATCCTTTTCCACTCTCTCTCGCTCCACACAATCCTGTTCCACTCTCTCTCTCCACAAAATCCTGTTCTACTCTCTCTCTCTCCACACAATCCTGTTCCACTCTCCCTCTCGACACAATCCTGTTCCACTCTCTCTCTCTCCACACAATCCTTTTCCGCTCTCTCTCTCTTTCTCTCTCTCCACACAATCCTGTTCCACTCTCTCTCTCTCTCTCTCTCTCCACACAATCCTGTTCCACTCTCCCTCTCTACACAATCCTGTTCCACTCTCTCTCTTCCACACAATCCTGTTCCACTTTCTCTCTCTCTCTCTCTCCACACAATCCTGTTCCACTCTCTCTCTCTCCACACAATCCTGATCCACTCTCTCTCTCCACACAATCCTGTTCCACTCTCTCTCTCTCTCTCCACACAATCCTGTTCCACTCTCTCTCTCCACACAATCCTGTTCCAATCTCCCTCTCCGCACAATCCTGTTCCACTCTCTCTCTCCACACAATCCTGTTCCACTCTCTCTCTCCACACAATCCTGTTCCACTCTCTCTCTCCACACAATCCTGTTCCACTCTCTCTCTCCACACAATCCTGTTCCACTCTCTCTCTCTCCACACAATACTTTTCCACTCTCTCTCTCCACACAATCCTGTACAACTCTCTCTCTCTCCAGACCATCCTGTTCCTCTCTCTCTCTCCACACAATCCTGTTCCACTCTCTCTCTCTCCACACAATCCTGTTCCACTCTCTCTCTCTCTCTCCACACACTCCTTTTCCACATTCTCTCCCTCCACAGAATCCTGATCCACTCTCCCTCTCTCTCTCCACACAATCCTGTTCCACACTCTCTCTCTCCACCCAATCCTGTTCCACTCTCTCTCTCCACACAATCCTGTTCCACTCTCTCTCTCTCCACACAATACTTTTCCACTCTCTCTCTCCACACAATCCTGTACAACTCTCTCTCTCTTGAGACCATCCTGTTCCTCTCTCTCTCTCCACACAATCCTGTTCCACTCTCTCTCTCTCCACACAATCCTGTTCCACTCTCTCTCTCTCTCTCCACACACTCCTTTTCCACATTCTCTCCCTCCACAGAATCCAGATCCACTCTCCCTCTCTCTCTCCACACAATCCTGTTCCACACTCTCTCTCTCCACCCAATCCTGTTCCACTCTCTCTTTCTCCACTCAGTCCTGTTCCACTCTCTCTCTCTCCACAAAATCCTGTTCCACTCTCTCTCTCCACACAGTCCGTCCACTCTCATTCTCCACAAAATCCTGTTCCACACTCTCTCTCTCCACCCAATCCTGTTCCACTCTCTCTTTCTCCACTCAGTCCTGTTCCACTCTCTCTCTCTCCACAAAATCCTGTTCCACTCTCTCTCTCCACACAGTCCGTCCACTCTCATTCTCCACAAAATCCTGTTCCACTCTCTCTCTCTCCACACAATCCTGTTCCACTCTCTCTCTCTCCACACAATCCTGTTCCACTCTCTCTCTCTCCACACAATCCTGTTCCACTCTCTCTCTCCACACAATCCTGTTCCACTCTCTCTCTCCACACAATCCTGTTCCACTCTCTCTCTCCAAACAATCCTGTTCCACTCTCTCTCCCCACACAATCCTGTTCCTCTCTCTCTCTCTCCACTCAATCCTGTTCCACTCTCTCTCTCTCCACACAATCCCGTACAACTCTCTCTCTCTCCACACAATCCTGTTCCACTCTCTCTCTCTCCACACAATCCTGTTCCACACTTTCTCTCTCTCCACACACTCCTGTTCCACATTCTCTACCTGCACAGAATCCTGATCCACTCTCCCTCTCTCACCACACAATCCTGTTCCACTCTCTCTCTCCACACAATCCTGTTCCACACTCTCTCTCTCCGCACAATCCTGTTCCACTCTCTCTCTCCACACAATCCTGTTCCACTCTCTCTCTCTCCACACTATCCTGTTCCACTCTCTCTCTCTCTCCACACAATACTGTTCCACTCTCTCTCTCCACAAAATCCTGTTCCACTCTCTCTCCACACAATCCTGTTCCGCTCTCTCTCTCCACACAATCCTGTTCCACTCTCTCTCCCTCTCCACACAATCCTTTACAACTCTCTCTCTCCACACAATCCAGTTCCACTCTCTCTCTCTCCACACAATCCTGTTCCACTCTCTCTCTCTCCACACAATCCCGTTCCACTCTCTCTCTCGCCACACAATCCTGTTCTACTCTCTCTCTCCACACTATACTGTTCCAATCTCTCTCTCCACACAATCCTGTTCCACTCTCTGTCTCTCCACACAATCCTGTTCCACTCTCTCTCTATCCACACAATCATGTTCCACTCTCTCTCTCTCCACACAATCCTGTTCCACTCTCTCTCTCCACACAATCCTGTTCCACTCTCTCTCTCTCCACACAATCCTGTTCCACTCTCTCTCTCTCTCTCTCTCTCCACACAATCCTGTTCCACTCTCCCTCTCTACACAATCCTGTTCCACTCTCTCTCTTCCACACAATCCTGTTCCACTCTCTCTCTCTCTCTCTCTCCACACAATCCTGTTCCACTCTCTCTCTCTCTCTCTCTCCAAACAATCCTGTTCCACTCTCTCTCTCTCCACACAATCCTGATCCACTCTCTCTCTCCACACAATCCTTTCCACTCTCTCTCTCTCCACACAATCCTGTTTCACTCTCTCGCTCTCCAAACAATCCAATACCACTCTAACTCTCCACACAATCCTGTTCCATTCTCCCTCTCCACAAAATCCTGTTCCACATTCTCTCTCTCCACACAATCCTGTTCCACTCTGTCTCTCCACACAATCCTGTCCACTCTCCCTCTCCAGACAATCCTGTTCCACTCTCTCCCTCTCTACACAATCCTGTTCCACTCTCCCTCTCCACAAAATCCTGTTCCACTCTCTCTCTCTCCACACAATCCTGTTCCACTCTCTCTCTCCACACAATCCTGTTCCACTCTCTATCTCTCCACACAATCCTGTTGCACTCTCTCTATCCACACAACACTGTTCCACTCACTCTCTCTCCACACAATCCTGTTCCACTCTCCCTCTCCACACAATCCTGTTCCACTCTCTCTCTCTCCACACAATCATGTTCCACTCCCTCTCTCCACACAGTCCGTCCACTCTCATTCTCCACAAAATCCTGTTGCACTCTCTCTCTCTCCACAAAATCCTGTTCCGCTCTCTCTCTCCACACAATCCTGTTCCACTCTCTCTCTCCACACAATCCGTCCACTCTCATTCTCCACAAAATCCAGTTGCACTCTCTCTCTCCACACAATCCTGTTCCACTCTCTCTCTCTTTCTCCACTCAATCCTGTTCCACTCTCTCTCTCTCCACAATCCTGTTCCACTCTCCCTCTCCACACAATCCTGTTCCACTGTCTCTCTCTCTCCACACAATCCTGTTCCACTCTCTCTCTCCACACAATCCTGTTCCACTCACCCCCTCCACACAATCCTGTTCCACTCTCTCTCTCTCCACACAATCGTGGTCCACTCTCTCTCTCTCTCCACTCAATCCCGTTCCACTCTCTCTCTCTCCACACAATTCTGTTCCACTCTCTCTCTCTCCACAAAATCCTGTTCCACTCTCTCTCTCTCTCTCCACACACTCCTGTTCCACATTCTCTCCCTCCACAGAATCCTGATCCACTCTCCCTCTCTCTCCACACAATCCTGTTCCACTCACCCCCTCCACACAATCCTGTTCCACTCTGTCTCTCTCCACACAATCTTGTTCCAATCTCTCTCTCCACACAATCCTGTTCCACTCTCTCTCTCTCCACACAATCCCGTTCCACTCTCCCTCTCTCCATACAATCCTGTTCCACTCTCTCTCTCTCCACACAATCCTGCTCCACTCTCTCTCTCTCCACACAATCCTGTTCCACTCTCTCTCTCTCCACACAATACTGTTCCAATCTCTCTCTCCACACAATCCTGTTCCACTCTCTCTCTCTCCACACAATCCTGTTCCACTCTCTCTCTCTCCACACAATCATGTTCCACTCTCTCTCTCTCCACACAATCCTGTTCCACTCTCTCTCTCCACACAATCCTGTTCCACTCTCTCTCTCTCCACACAATCCTGTTCCACTCTCCCTCTCCACACAATCCTGTTCCACTCTCTCTCTCTCCACACAATCCTTTTCCGCTCTCTCTCTCCCTCTCTCTCTCCACACAATCCTGTTCCACTCTCTCTCTCTCTCTCTCTCCACACAATCCTGTTCCACTCTCCCTCTCTACACAATCCTGTTCCACTCTCTCTCTTCCACACAATCCAGTTCCACTCTCTCTCTCTCTCTCTCTCCACACAATCCTGTTCCACTCTCTCTCTCTCCACACAATCCTGATCCACTCTCTCTCTCCATACAATCCTTTTCCACTCTCTCTCTCTCCACACAATCCTGTTTCATCCTCTCGTTCTTCAAACAATCCAATACCACTCTAACTCTCCACACAATCCTGTTCCACTCTCCCTCTCCACACAATCCTGTTCCACATTCTCTCTCTCCACACAATCCTGTTCCACTCTGTCTCTCCACACAATCCTGTCCACTCTCCCTCTCCACACAATCCTGTTCCACTCTCTCTCTCTCTACACAATCCTGTTCCACTCTCCCTCTCCACACAATCCTGTTCCACTCTCTCTCTCTCCACACAATCCTGTTCCAATCTCTCTCTCCACACAACACTGTTCCACTCTCTCTCTCTCCACACAATCCTTTTCCACTCTCCCTCTCCACACAATCCTCTTCCACTCTCTCTCTCTCCACACAATCATGTTCCACTCTCTCTCTCCACACAGTCCGTCCACTCTCATTCTCCACAAAATCCTGTTGCACTCTCTCTCTCTCCACAAAATCCTGTTCCGCTCTCTCTCACCACACAATCCTGTTCCACTCTCTCTCTCCACACAATCCGTCCACTCTCATTCTCCACAAAATCCAGTTCCACTCTCTCTCTCCACACAATCCTGTTTTACTCTCTCTCTCTCTCCACACAATCCTGTTCCACTCTCTCTCTCTCTCCACACAATCCTGTTCCACTCTCTCTCTCCACACAATCCTGTTCCACTCAGCCCCTCCACACAATCTGTTCCACTCTCTCTCTCTCCACACAATCGTGTTCCACTCTCTCTCTCTCCACACAATACCGTTCCACTCTCTCTCTCTCCACACAATCCTGTTCCACTCTCTCTCTCTCCACAAAATCCTGTTCCACTCTCTCTCTCTCTCTCCACACACTCCTGTTCCACATTCTCTCCCTCCACAGAATCCTGATCCACTCTCCCTCTCTCTCCACACAATCCTGTTCCACTCACCCCCTCCACACAATCCTGTTCCACTCTCTCTCTCTCCACACAATCATGTTCCACTCTCTCTCTCTCCACACAATCTTGTTCATCTCTCTCTCTCCACACAATCCTGTTGCACTCTCTCGCTCTCCACACAATCCTGTTCCACTCTGTCTCTCTCCAAACAATCCTGTTCCTCTCCCTCTCTCTCTCCACACAATCCCGTCCACTCTCACTCTCCACACAATCCTGTTCCACTCTCTCTCTCACTGTCCACACAATCCTGTTCCATTCTCTCTCTCTGTCCACAAAATCCTGTTCCACTCTCTCTCTCTCTCCAAACAATCCTTTTCCACTCCCTCTGCCTCCACACAATCCTGTTTCACTCTCTCGCTCTCCAAACAATGCAATACCACTCTACCTCTCCACACAATCCTGTTCCACTCTCTCTGCCTCTCCATACAATCCCGTTCCGCTCTCTCTCTCTGCACAAAATCCTGTTCCACTCTCTCTCTCTCCACACAATCCCGTTGCAATCTCTCTCTCTCTCCACAATGCTGTTCCACTCTCCCTCTCCACACAATCCTGTTCCACTCTCTCTCTCTCTCCACACAATACTGTTCCACTCTCTCTCTCCACACAATGCTGTTCCAATCACCCCTTCCACACAATCCTGATCCACTCTCCCTCTCCACACAATCCTGTTCCACATTCTCTCTCTCCACACAATCCTGTTCCAGTCTCTCTCTCCACACAATCCTGTTCCACTCTCCCTCTCCACAAAAATCCTGTTCCACTCTCTCTCTCTCCACACAATCCTGTTACACTCTCCCTCTCCACACAATCCTGTTGCACTCTCTCTCTCTCCAAACAATCCTGTTCCACTCTCTCTTTCTCTCTCTCTCTCTCTCCACACAATCCTGTTCCACTCTCTCTCTCGCTCCACACAATCCTGTTCCACTCTCTCTCGCTCCACACAATCCTGTTCCTCTCTCTCTCTCCACATAATCCTGTTCCACTCTCTCTCTCTCCACACAATCCTGTTCCACTCTCCCTCTCCACACAATCCTGTTCCACTCTCTCACTCTCCACACAATCCTTTTCTGCTCTCTCTCTCTCTCTCTCTCTCCACACAATCCTGTTCCACTCTCTCTCTCTCTCCTCTCCACACAATCCTGTTCCACTCTCCCTCTCTACACAATCCTGTTCCACTCTCTCGCTTCCATACAATCCAGTTCCACTCACTCTCTCTCTCTCTCTCCACACAATCCTGTTCCACTCTCTCTCTCTCCACACAATCCTGATCCACTCTCTCTCTCCACACAATCCTGTTCCACTCTCTCTCTCTCTCTCCACACAATCCTGTTCCACTCTCTCTCTCTCCACACAATCCTGTTCCACTCTCTCTCTCCACACAATCCTGTTCCACTCTCTCTCTCCACACAATCCTGTTCCACTCTCTCTCTCCACACAATCGTGTTCCACACTCTCTCTCCACACAATCCTGTTCCACTCTCTCTCTCTCCACACAATACTTTTCCACTCTCTCTCTCCACACAATCCTGTTCCACCATCTCTCTCTCCAGACCATCCTGTTCCTCTCTCTCTCTCCACACAATCCTGTTCCACTCTCTCTCTCTCTCTCCACACACTCCTATTCCACATTCTCTCCCTCCACAGAATCTTGATCAACTCTCCCTCTCTCTTTCCACACAATCCTGTTCCACACTCTCTCTCTCCAGCCAATCCTGTTCCACTCTCTCTCTCTCCACTCAGTCCTGTTCCACTCTCTCTCTCTCCACACAATCCTGTTCCACTCTCTCTCTCCACACAGTCCGTCCACTCTCCTTCTCCACAAAATCCTGTTCCACTCTCTCTCTCTCCGCACAATCCTGTTCCACTCTCTCTCCACACAATCCTGATCCACTCTCTCTCTCTCCACACAATCCTGTTCCACTCTCTCTCTCCACACAATCCTGTTCCTCTCTCTCTCTCTCCACTCTATCCTGTTCCACTCTCTCTCTCTCCACACAATCCCGTTCCACTCTCTCTCTCTCCACACACTCCTGTTCCACTCTCTCTCTCTCCACACAATCCTGTTCCACTCCCTCTCTCTCTCCACACACTCCTGTTCCACATTCTCTACCTCCACAGAATCCTGATCCACTCTCCCTCACTCACCACACTATCCTGTTCCACTCTGTTTCTCCACACAATCCTGTTCCACACTCTCTCTCTCCGCACAATCCTGTTCCACTCTCTCTCTCCACACAATCCTGTTCCACTCTCTCTCTCCACACTATCCATTTCCACTCTCTCTCTCTCTCCACACAATCCTGTTCCACAATCTCTCTCCACAAAATCCTGTTCCACTCTCTCTCCACACAATCCTGTTCCGCTCTCTCTCTCCACACAATCCTGTTCCACTCTCTCACCCTCTCCTCACAATCCTGTACAATTCTCTCTCTCCACACAATCCCGTTCCACTCTCTCTCTCTCCACACAATCCTGTTCCACTCTCTCTCTCTCCGCACAATCCCGTTCCAGTCTCCCTCTCTCCATACAATCCTGTTCCACTCTCTCTCTCTCCACACAATCCTGTTCCACTCTCTCTCTCTCCACACAATCCTGTTCCACTCTCTCTCCCTCCACACAATACTGTTCTAATCTCTCTTTCCACACAATCCTGTTCCACGCTGTCTCTCTCCAAACAATCCTGTTCCTCTCTGTCTCTCTCTCCACACAATCCCGTCCACTCTCACTCTCCACACAATCCTGTTCAACTCTCTCTCTCACTGTCCAAACAATCCTGTTCCATTCTCTCTCTCTGGCCACAAAATCGTGTTCCACTCTCTCTCTCTCTCCACACAATCCATTTCCACTCTCTCTCTCTCCACACAATCCTGTTTCACTCTCTCGATCTCCAAACAATGCAATACCACTCTCCCTCTGCACACAATCCTGTTCCACTCTCCCGCTCCACACAATCCTGTTCAACATTCTCTCTCTCCACACAATCCTGTTCCACTCTCTCTCTCCACACAATCCTGTCCACTCTCCCTCTCCACACAATCCTGTTCCACTCTCTCTCGCTCCACACAATCCTGTTCCACTCTCTCTCTCCACACAATCCTGTTCCAGTCTCTCTCTCTCCACACAATCCTGTTCCACTCTCTCTCTCCACACAATACTGTTCCACTCTCTCTCTCTCCACACAATCCTGTTCCACTCTCCCTCTCCACACAATCCTCTTCCACTCTCTCTCTCTCCACACAATCCTGTTCCACTCTCTCTCTCCACACAGTCCGTCCACTCTCATTCTCCACAAAATCCTGTTGCACTCTCTCTCTCTCCACAAAATCCTGTTCCGCTCTCTCTCTCCACACAATCCTGTTCCACTCTCTCTCTCCACACAGTCCGTCCACTCTCATTCTCCACAAAATCCAGTTCCACTATCTCTCTCCACAGAATCCTGTTCCACTCTCTCTCTCTCTCCACACAATCCTGTTCCACTCTCTCTCTCACTCTCCACAATCCTGTTCCACTCTCCCTCTCCACACAATCCTGTTCCACTCTCTCTCTCTCTCCACACAATCCCGTTCCACTCTCTCTCTCCACACAATCCTGTTCCACTCACCCCCTCCACACAATCCTGTTCCAGTCTCTCTCTATCCACACAATCCTGTTCCACTCTCTCTCTCTCCACAAAATCCCGTTCCACTCTCTCTCTCTCCACACAATCTTGTTCCACTCTCTCTCTCTCCACACAATCCTGTTCCACTCTCTCACTCTCTCTCCACACACTCCTGCTCCACATTCTGTCCCTCCACAGAATCCATATCCACTCTCCCTCTCTCTCCACACAATCCTCTTCTACTCTATCTCTCCACGCAATCCTGTTCCACACTCTCTCTCTCCGCACAATCCTGTTCCACTCTCTCTCCCTCTCCACACAATCCTGTTCCACTCTCTCTCTCCACACAATCCCGTTCTACTCTCTTTCTCTGCACACAATCCTGTTCCACTCTGTCTCTCTCCAAACAATCCTGTTCCTCTCTCTCTCTCTCTCCACACAATCCTGTCCACTCTCACTATCCACACAATCCTGTTCCACTCTCTCTCTCACTGTCCACACAATCCTGTTCCATTCTCTCTCTCTGTCCACAAAATACTGTTCCACTCTTTCTCTCTCTCCACTCAATCCTTTTCCACTCACTCTCTCTCCACACAATCCTGTTTCACTCTCTCGCTCTCCAAACAATCCAATACCACTCTCCCTCTCCACACAATCCTGTTCCACTCTCTCTCTCCACACAATCCCGTTCCACTCTGTCTCTCTCCGCACAATCCTGTTCCACTCTATCTCTCTCCACACAATCCCGTTCCACTCTCCCTCTCTCCATACAATCCTGTTACACTCTCTCTCTCTCCACACAATCCTGTTCCACTCTCTCTCACTCCACACAATCCTGTTCCACTCTCTCTCTCTCCACACAATACTGTTCCGCTATCTCTCTCCACACAATCCTGTTCCACTCTCTCTCTCCACACAATCCTGTTCCACTCTCTCTCTCTCCACACAATCCTTTTCCACTCTCTCTCTCTCCACACAATCCTGTTCCACTCTGTCTCTCTCCAAACAAAGCTGTTCCTCTCTCTCTCTCTCTCGACACGATCCCGACCACTCTCACTCTCCACACAATCCTGTTCCACTCGCTCTCTCACTGTCCACAAAATCCTGTTCCATTCTCTCTCTCTGTCCACAAAATCCTGTTCCACTCTCTCACTCTCACCATGCAATCCTATTCCACTCTCTCTCTCTCCACACAATCCTGTTTCACTCTATCGCTCTCCAAACAATCCAATACCACTCTACCTCTCCACACAATCCTGTTCCACTCACCCTCTCCACACAATCCTGTTCCACATTCACTCTATCCACACAATCCTGTTCCACTCTCTCTCTCCACACAATCCTGTCCACTTTCCCTCTCCACACAATCCTGTTCCACTCTCTCTCTCTCCACACAATCCTGTTCCACTCTCCCTCTCCACACAATCCTGTTCCACTCTCTCTCTCTCCACACAATCCTGTTCCACTCTCTCTCTCCACACAATCCTGTTCCACTCTCTCTCCACACAATCCTGTTCCACTCTCTCTCTCCACACAATCATGTTCCACTCTCTCTCTCTCCACACAATCCTGTTCCACTCTCCCTCTCCACACAATCCTCTTGCACTCTCTCTCTCTCCACACAATCCTGTTCCACTCTCTCTCTCCACACAGTCCGTCCACTCTCATTCTCCACAAAATCCTGTTGCACTCTCTCTCTCGCCACAAAATCCTGTTCCGCTCTCTCTCTCTACACAATCCTGTTCCACTCTCTCTCTCCACACAGTGCGTCCACTCTCATTCTCCACAAAATCCTGTTCCACTCTCCCTCTCTCTCCACACAATCCTGTTCCACTCTCTCTCTCTCTCCACAATCCTGTTCCACTCTCCCTCTCCACACAATCCTGTCCCACACTCTCTCTCTCTCTCCACACAATCCTGTTCCACTCTCTCTCTCCACATAATCCTGTTCCACTCACCCCCTCCACACAATCCAGTTCCACTCACTCTCTCTCCACACAATCCTGTACCACTCTCTCTTTCTCCACACAATCCCGTTCCACTCTCTATCTCTCCACACAATCCTGTTCCACTCTCTCTCTCTCCACACAATCTTGTTCCACTCTCTCTCTCCACACAGTCCGTCCACTCTCATTCTCCACAAAATCCAGTTCCACTCTCTCTCTCCACACAATCCTGTTCCACTCTCTCTCTCTCTCCACACAATCCTGTTCCACTCTCTCTCACTATCCACAATCCTGTTCCACTCTCCCCCTCCACACAATCCTGTTCCATTCTCTCTCTCTCTCCACACAATACTGTTCCACTCTCTCTCTCCACACAGTCCTGTTCCAGTCTCTCTCTCTCCACACAAACCTCTTCCACTCTCTCTCTCTCCACACAATCCTGTTCCACTCTCTCTCTCTCCACACAATCCTGTTCCACTCTCTCTCTCTCCACAGAATCCTGTTCCACTCTGTCTCTCTCCACACAATCCTGTTCCACTCTGTCTCTCTCCGCACAATCCTGTTCCACTCTCTCTCACTCTCCACACAATTCTGTTCCACTCTCTCTCTCTCTCCACAATCCTGTTCCACTCTCCCTCTCCACACAATACTGTTCCACTCTCTCTCTCTCTCCACACAATCCTGTTCCACTCTCTCTCTCCACACAGTCCGTCCACTCTCATTCTCCACAAAATCCAGTTCCACTCTCTCTCTCCACACAATCCTGTTCCACTCTCTCTCTGTCTCCACACAATCCTGTTCCACTCTCTCTCTCTCTCTCTCCACAATCCTGTTCCACTCTCCCTCTCCACACAATGCTGATCCACACTCTCTCTCTCTCCTCACAATCCTGTTCCACTCTCTCTCTCCACACAATCCTGTTCGACTCAAACCCTCCACACAATCCTGTTGCACTCTCTCTCTCTCCACACAATCCTGTTCCACTCTCTCTCTCTCCACACAATCCCGTTCCACTCTCTCTCTCTCCACACAATCCTGTTCCACTATCTCTCTCTCCACACAATCCTGTTCCACTCTCTCTCTCTCTCTCCACACACTCCTGTTCCACATTCACTCCCTTCACAGAATCCTGATCCACTCTCCCTCTCTCTCCACACAATCCTGATCCACTCTCTCTCTCTCCACACAATCCTGTTATACTCTCTCACTCTCCACACAATCATGTTCCACTCTCTCTCTCTCCACACAATCCTGTTCCACTCTCTCTCTCCACACAATCCTGTTCCACTCTCTCTCTCTCCACACAATCCTGTTCCACTCTCTCTCTCTCCACACAATCCCGTTCGACTCTCCCTCTCTCCATACAATCCTGTTCCACTCTCTCTCTCTCCACACAATCCTGTTCCACTGTCTCTCTCTCCACACAATCCTGTTCCACTCTCTCTCTCTCCGCACAATACTGCTCCACTTTCTCTCTCCACACAATCCTGTTCCACTCTCTCTCTCTCTCTCCACAATCCTGTTCCACTCGCCCTCTCCACACAATCCTGTTCCACTCTCTCTCTCTCCTCACAATCCTGTTCTACTCTCTCTCTCCACACAATCCTGTTCGACTCACCCCCTCCACACAATCCTGTTCCACTCTCTCTCTCTCCACACAATCCTGTTCCACTCTCTCTCTCTCAACACAATCCCGTTCCACTCTCTCTCTCTCCACACAATCCTGTTCCACTCTCTCTCTCTCTCCACAATCCTGTTCCAGTCTCCCTCTCCACACAATCCTGTTCCACTCTCTCTCTCTCTCCACGCAATCCTGTTCCAGTCTCTCTCTCCACACAATCCTGTTCCACTCATCCCCTCCACACAATCCTGTTCCACTCTCTCTATCTCCACCAATCCTGTTCCACTCTCTCTCTCTCCACACAATCCCGTTCCACTCTCTCTCTCTCCACACAATCCTGTTCCACTCTCTTTCTCTCCACACAATCCTGTTCCACACTCTCTCTTTCTCTCCACACACTCCTGTTCCACATTCTCTCCCTCCACAGAATCCTGATCCACTCTCCCTCTCTCTCCACACAATCCTGTTCCACTCTCTCTCTCTCCACACAATCCTGTTCCACTCTCTCACTCTCCACACAATCATGTTCCACTCTCTCTCTCCACACAATCCTGTTCCACTCTCTCTCTCCACACAATCCTGTTCCACTCTCTCTCTCTCCACACAATCCTGTTCCACTCTCTCACTCTCCACACAATCCTGTTCCACTCTGTCTCTCTCCAAACAAAGCTGTTCCTCTCTCTCTCTTTCTCCACACAATCCCGTCCACTCTCACTCTCCACACAATCCTGTTCCACTCGCTCTCTCACTGTCCACACTATCCTGTTCCATTCTCTCTCTCTGTCCACAAAATACTGTTCCACTCTCTCTCTCTCTCCACACAATCCATTTCCACTCTCTCTCTCTCCACACAATCCTGTTTCACTCTATCGCTCGCCAAACAATCCAATACCACTCTCCCTCTCCATACAATCCTGTTCCACTCTTCCTCTCCACACAATCCTGTTCCACATTCTCTCTCTCCACACAATCCTGTTCCACTCTCTCTCTCCACACAATCCTGTCCACTCTCCCTCTCCACACAATCCTGTTCCACTCTCTCTCTCTCCACACAATCCTGTTCCACTCTCCCTCTCCACACAATCCTGTTCGACTCTATCTCTCTCCACACAATCCTGTTCCACTCTCTCTCTCCACACAATCCTGTTCCACTCTCTCTCTCTCCTCACAATCCTGTTCCACTCTCTCTCTCCACACAATCCTGTTCCACTCTCACTCTCTCCACACAATCCTGTTCCACTTTCCCTCTCCACACAATCCTCTTCCACTCTCTCTCTCTCCATTAATCCTGTTCCATTCTCTGTCTCCACACAGTCCGTCCACTCTCATTCTCCACATAATCCTGTTGCACTCTCTCTCTCTCCACAAAATCCTCTTCCGCTCGCTCTCTCCACACAATCCTGTTGCACTCTCTCTCTCTCCACACAATCCTGTTCCACTCTGTCTCTCTCCAAAAAAAGCTGTTCCTCTCTCTCTCTCTCTACACACAATCCCGTCCACTCTCACTCTCCACACAATCCTGTACACTCGCTCTCTCACTGTCCACATTATCCTGTTCCATTCTCTCTCTCTGTCCACAAAATACTGTTCCACTCTCTCTCTCTCTCCACACAATCCTTATCCACTCTCTCTCTCTCCACACAATCCTGTTCCACTCTCTTTCTCTCCACACAATCCTGTTCCACACTCTCTCCTTCTCTCCACACACTCCTGTTCCACATTCTCTCCCTCCACAGAATCCTGATGCACTCTCCCTCTCTCTCCACACAATCCTGTTCCACTCTCTCTCTCTCCACACAATCCTGTTCCACTCTCTCACTCTCCACACAATCATGTTCCACTCTCTCTCTCCACACAGTCCTGTTCCACTCTCTCTCTCCACACAATCCTGTTCCACTCTCTCTCTCTCCACACAATCCTGTTCCACTCTCTCACTCTCCACACAATCCTGTTCCACTCTGTCTCTCTCCAAACAAAGCTGTTCCTCTCTCTCTCTCTCTCCACACAATCCCGTCCACTCTCACTCTCCACACAATCCTGTTCCACTCTCTCTCTCTCCACACAATCCTGTTCCTCTCTCCCTCTCCACACAATCCTGTTCGACTCTCTCTCTCTCCACACAATCCTGTTCCACTCTCTCTCTCCACACAATCCTGTTCCACTCTCTCTCTCTCCTCACAATCCTGTTCCACTCTCTCTCTCTGTCCACAAAATACTGTTCCACTCTCTCTCTCTCTCTCTCTCCACACAATCCTGCTCCGCTCTCTCTCTCTCCACACAATCCTGTTCCACTCTCCCTCTCCACACAATCCTGTTCCACTCTCTCTCTCCACACAATCCTGTTCCACTCTCTCTCTCCACACAATCCTGTTCCACTCGCTCTCTCACTGTCCACACTATCCTGTTCCATTCTCTCTCTCTGTCCACAAAATACTGTTCCACTCTCTCTCTCTCTCCACACAATCCTTTTCCACTCTCTCTCTCTCCACACAATCCTGTTTCACTCTATCGCTCGCCAAACAATCCAATACCACTCTCCCTCTCCATACAATCCTGTTCCACTCTTCCTCTCCACACAATCCTGTTCCACATTCTCTCTCTCCACACAATCCTGTTCCACACTCTCTCTCCACACAATCCTGTCCACTCTCCCTCTCCACACAATCCTGTTCCACTCTCTCTCTCTCCACACAATCCTGTTCCTCTCTCCCTCTCCACACAATCCTGTTCGACTCTCTCTCTCTCCACACAATCCTGTTCCACTCTCTCTCTCCACACAATCCTGTTCCACTCTCTCTCTCTCCTCACAATCCTGTTCCACTCTCTCTCTCCACACAATCCTGTTCCACTCTCTCTCTCACCACACAATCCTGTTCCACTTTCCCTCTCCACACAATCCTCTTCCACTCTCTCTCTCTCCACACAATCCTGTTCCATTCTCTCTCTCCACACAGTCCGTCCACTCTCATTCTCCACAAAATCCTGTTGCACTCTCTCTCTCTCCACAAAATCCTCTTCCGCTCGCTCTCTCCACACAATCCTGTTGCACTCTCTCTCTCTCCACACAATCCTGTTCCACTCTGTCTCTCTCCAAAAAAAGCTGTTCCTCTCTCTCTCTCTCTCCACACAATCCCGTCCACTCTCACTCTCCACACAATCCTGTACACTCGCACTCTCACTGTCCACACTATCCTGTTCCATTCTCTCTCTCTGTCCACAAAATACTGTTCCACTCTCTCTCTCTCTCCACACAATCCTTATCCACTCTCTCTCTCTCCACACAATCCTGTTTCACTCTATCGCTCGCCAAACAATCCAATACCACTGTCCCTCTCCACACAATCCTGTTCCACTCTCCCTCTCCACACAATCCTGTTCCACATTCTCTCTCTCCACACAATCCTGTTCCACTCTCTCTCTCCACACAATCCTGTCCACTCTCCCTCTCCACACAATCCTGTTCCACTCTCTCTCTCTCCACACAATCCTGTTCCACTCTCCCTCTCCACACAATCCTGTTCCACTCTCTCTCTCTCCGGACAATCCTGTTCCACTCTCTCTCTCCACACAATCCTGTTCCACTCTCTCTCTCTCCTCACAATCCTGTTCCACTCTCTCTCTCCACACAATCCTGTTCGACTCTCTCTCTCTCCACACAATCCTGTTCCACTTTCCCTCTCCACACAATCCTCTTCCACTCTCTCTCTATCCACACAATCCTGTTCCACTCTCTCTCTCCACACAGTCCGTCCACTCTCATTCTCCACAAAATCCTGTTGCACTCTCTCTCTCTATTCACAAAATCCTGTTCCGCTCTCTCTCTCCACACAATCCTGTTCCACTCTCTCTCTCCACACAGTCCGTCCACTCTCATTCTCCACAAAATTCAGTTCCACTCTCTCTCTCCACACAATCCTGTTCCACTCTCTCTCTCTCTCCACACAATCCTGTTCCACTCTCTCTCTCTCTCTCCACAATCCTGTTCCACTCTCCCTCTCCACACAATGCTGATCCACTCTCTCTCTCTCTCCTCACAATCCTGTTCCACTCTCTCTCTCCACACAATCCTGTTCGACTCACCCCCTCCACACAATCCTGTTCCACTCTCTCTCTCTCCACACAATCCTGTTCCACTCTCTCTCTCTCCACACAATCCCGTTCAACTCTCTCTCTCTCCACACAATCCTGTTCCACTATCTCTCTCTCCACACAATCCTGTTCCACATTCACTCCCTTCACAGAATCCTTATCCACTCTCCCTCTCTCTCCACACAATCCTGATCCACTCTCTATCTCTCCACACAATCCTGTTATACTCTCTCACTCTCCACACAATCATGTTCCACTCTCTCTCTCTCCACACAATCATGTTCCACTCTCTCTCTCTCCACACTATCCTGTTCCACTCGCTCTCTCCACACAATCTTGTTCCACTCTCTCTCTCTCCACACAATCCTGTTCCACTCTCTCTCTCTCCACACCATCCTGTTCCACTCTGTCTCTCTCCTCACAATCCTGTTCCACTCTCTCTCTCTCTCCACACAATCCTGTTCCACTCTCTCTCTCTCTCCACAATCCTGTGCCACTCTCCCTCTCCAAACAATCCTGTTCCACTCTCTCTCTCTCTCCACACAATCCTGTTCCACTCTCTCTCACCACACAATCCTGTTCCACTCACCCCCTCCACACAATCGTGTTCCACTCTCTCTCTCTCCAAACAATCCTGTTCCACTCTCTCTCTCTCCACACAATCCCGTTCCACTCTCTCTCTCTCCACACAATCCTGTTCCACTCACTCTCTATCCACACAATCCTGTTCCACTCTCTGCCTCTCTCTCCACACAATCCTGTTCCACTCTCTCTCTCTCCACACAATCCTGTTCCACTCTCTCACTCTCCACACAATCATGTTCCACTCTCTCTCTCTCTCCACACAATCCTGTTCCACTCTCTCTCTCCACACAATCCTGTTCCACTCTCTGTCTCTCCACACAATCCTGTTCCACTCTCTCTCTCTCCACACAATCCTGTTCCACTCTGTCTCTCTTCAAACAAAGCTGTTCCTCTCTCTCTCTCTCTCCACACAATCCCGTCCACTCTCACTCTCCACACAATCCTGTTCCACTCGCTCTCTCACTGTCCACACTATCCTGTTCCATTCTCTCTCTCTGTCCACAAAATACTGTTCCACTCTGTCTCTCTCTCCACACAATCCTTTTCCACTCTCTCTCTCCACACAATCCTATTTAACTCTATCGCTCGCCAAACAATCCAATACCACTCTCCATCTCCACACAATCCTGTTCCACTCTCCCTCTCCACACAATCCTGTTCCACATTGTCTCTCTCCACACAATCCTGTTCCACTCTCTCTCTCCACACAATCCTGTCCACTCTCCCTCTCCACACAATCCTGTTCCACTCTCTCTCACCACACAATCCTGTTCCACTCACCCCCTCCACACAATCGTGTTCCACTCTCTCTCTCTCCACACAATCCTGTTCCACTCTCTCTCTCTCTCTCCACAATCCTGTTCCACTCTCCCTCTCCACACAATGCTGATCCACTCTCTCTCTCTCTCCTCACAATCCTGTTCCACTCTCTCTCTCCACACAATCCTGTTCGACTCACCCCCTCCACACAATCCTGTTCCACTCTCTCTCTCTCCACACAATCCTGTTCCACTCTCTCTCTCTCCACACAATCCCGTTCAACTCTCTCTCTCTCCACACAATCCTGTTCCACTATCTCTCTCTCCACACAATCCTGTTCCACATTCACTCCCTTCACAGAATCCTTATCCACTCTCCCTCTCTCTCCACACAATCCTGATCCACTCTCTATCTCTCCACACAATCCTGTTATACTCTCTCACTCTCCACACAATCATGTTCCACTCTCTCTCTCTCCACACAATCATGTTCCACTCTCTCTCTCTCCACACTATCCTGTTCCACTCGCTCTCTCCACACAATCTTGTTCCACTCTCTCTCTCTCCACACAATCCTGTTCCACTCTCTCTCTCTCCACACCATCCTGTTCCACTCTGTCTCTCTCCTCACAATCCTGTTCCACTCTCTCTCTCTCTCCACACAATCCTGTTCCACTCTCTCTCTCTCTCCACAATCCTGTGCCACTCTCCCTCTCCAAACAATCCTGTTCCACTCTCTCTCTCTCTCCACACAATCCTGTTCCACTCTCTCTCACCACACAATCCTGTTCCACTCACCCCCTCCACACAATCGTGTTCCACTCTCTCTCTCTCCAAACAATCCTGTTCCACTCTCTCTCTCTCCACACAATCCCGTTCCACTCTCTCTCTCTCCACACAATCCTGTTCCACTCACTCTCTATCCACACAATCCTGTTCCACTCTCTGCCTCTCTCTCCACACAATCCTGTTCCACTCTCTCTCTCTCCACACAATCCTGTTCCACTCTCTCACTCTCCACACAATCATGTTCCACTCTCTCTCTCTCTCCACACAATCCTGTTCCACTCTCTCTCTCCACACAATCCTGTTCCACTCTCTGTCTCTCCACACAATCCTGTTCCACTCTCTCTCTCTCCACACAATCCTGTTCCACTCTGTCTCTCTTCAAACAAAGCTGTTCCTCTCTCTCTCTCTCTCCACACAATCCCGTCCACTCTCACTCTCCACACAATCCTGTTCCACTCGCTCTCTCACTGTCCACACTATCCTGTTCCATTCTCTCTCTCTGTCCACAAAATACTGTTCCACTCTGTCTCTCTCTCTCCACACAATCCTTTTCCACTCTCTCTCTCCACACAATCCTGTTTAACTCTATCGCTCGCCAAACAATCCAATACCACTCTCCATCTCCACACAATCCTGTTCCACTCTCCCTCTCCACACAATCCTGTTCCACATTGTCTCTCTCCACACAATCCTGTTCCACTCTCTCTCTCCACACAATCCTGTCCACTCTCCCTCTCCACACAATCCTGTTCCACTCTCTCTCACCACACAATCCTGTTCCACTCACCCCCTCCACACAATCGTGTTCCACTCTCTCTCTCTCCACACAATCCTGTTCCACTCTCTCTCTCTCCACACAATCCCGTTCCTCTCTCTCTCTCTCCACACAATCCTGTTCCACTCACTCTCTATCCACACAATCCTGTTCCACTCTCTCCCTCTCTCTCCACACAATCCTGTTCCTCTCTCTCTCTCTCCACACAATCCTGTTCCTCTCTCTCTCTCTCCACACAATCCTGTTCCACTCTCTCACTCTCCACACAATCGTGTTCCACTCTCTCCACACTATCCTGTTCCACTCTCTCTCTCCACAGAATCCTGTTCCACTCTCTCTCTCTCCACACAATTCTGTTCCACTCTCTCTCTCTCCACACAATCCTTCTCCACTCTGTCACTCTCCAAACAATCCTGTTCCTCTCTCTCTCTCTCTCCACACAGTCCCGTCCACTCATACACTCCACACAATCCTGATCCACTCTCTCTCTCACTGTCCCACACAATCCTGTTCCATTCTCTCTCTCTGTCCACAAAATCCTGTTCCACTCTCTCCCTCTCTCCACACAATCCTGTTCCACTCTCTCTCTCTCCACACAATCCTGTTTCACTCTCTCGCTCTCCAAACAATCCAATACCACTCTCTCTCTCCACACAATCCTGTTCCACTCTCTCTCCCTCTCCACACAATTCTGTTCCACTCTCTCTCTCCACACAATCCCGTTCCACTCTCTCTCTCTCTCCACACAATCCTGTTCCACTCTCTCTCTCTCCACACAATCCTGTTCCACTCTCCCTCTCTCCATACAATCCGGTTCCACTCTCTCTCTCTCCACACAATCCTGTTCCACACTCTCTCACTCCACACAATCCTGTTCGACTCTCTCTCTCCACACAATCCTGTTCCACTCACCCCCTCCACACAATCCTGTTCGACTCTCTCTCTCTCCACACAATCCTGTTCCACTCTCTCACTCTCCACACAATCCTGTTCCACTCTCCCTCTCCACAGAATTCTGTTCCACTCTCTCTCTCTCTCTCTCCACACAATCCTGTTCCACTCTCTCTCTCCACACAATCCTGTTCCACTCACCCCCTCCACACAATCCTGTTTCCACTCTCCCTCTCTCCACACAATCCTGTTCCACTCTCTCTCTCTCCACACAATCCTGTTCCACTCACCCACTCCACACAATCCTGTTCCACTCTCTC
Source organism: Cetorhinus maximus (assembly GCF_964194155.1). Lineage (NCBI taxonomy): Eukaryota > Metazoa > Chordata > Chondrichthyes > Lamniformes > Cetorhinidae > Cetorhinus > Cetorhinus maximus. The sequence goes on along the minus strand of NW_027596754.1, from coordinate 125,856 downwards.
TCTCTCCGCACAATCCTGTTCCAGTCTCTCTCTCTCCACACAATCCCGTTCCTTTCTCTCTCTCTCCACACAACCCTGATCCACTCTCTCTCTCTCCACACAATCCTGTTCCACTCTCTCTCTCTCTCTCCACACACTCCTGTTCCACGTTCTCTCCCTCCAGAGAATCCTGATCCACTCTCCCTCTCTCTCCACACAATCCTGTTCAACTCTCTCTCTCTCCACATAATCCTGTTCCACTCTCTCACTCTCCACACAATCATGTTCCACTCTCTCTCTCTCCACACAATCCTGTTCCACTGTCTCTCTCCTCACAATCCTGTTCCACTCTCTCTCTCTCCACACAATCCTGTTCCACTCTCTCTCTCTCCACACAATCCTGTTCCACTCTGTCTCTCTCCAAACAAAGCTGTTCCTCTCTCTCTCTCTCTCCACACAATCCCGTCCACTCTCACTTTCCACACAATCCTGTTCCACTCGCTCTCTCACTGTCCACGCTATCCTGTTCCATTCTCTCTCTCTGTCCACAAAATACTGTTCCACTCTCTCTCTCTCTACACACAATCCTTTTCCACTCTCTCTCTCTCCACACAATCCTGTTTCACTCTATCTCTCGCCAAACAATGCAATACCACTCTCCCTCTCCACACAATACTGTTCCACTCTCCCTCTCCACACAATCCTGTTCCACATTCTCTCTCTCCACACAATCCTGTTCCACTCTCTCTCTCCACACAATCCTGTCCACTCTCCCTCTCCACACAATCCTGTTCCACTCTCTCTCTCTCCACACAATCCTGTTCCACTCTCTCTCTCTCCACACAATCCTGTTCCACTCTGTCTCTCTCCAAACAAAGCTGTTCCTCTCTCTCTCTCTCTCCACACAATCCTGTTCCACTCTATCTCTCTCTCCACAATCCTGTGCCACTCTCCCTCTCCACACAATCCTGTTCCACTCTCTCTCTCTCTCCACACAATCCTGTTCCACTCTCTGTCACCACACAATCCTGTTCCACTCACCCCCTGCACACAATCGTGTTCCACTCTCTCTCACTCCACACAATCCTGTTCCACTCTCTCTCTCTCCACACAATCCCGTTCCACTCTCTCTCTCTCCACACAATCCTGTTCCACTCACTCTCTATCCACACAATCATGTTCCAATCTCTCCCTCTCTCTCCACTCAATCCTGTTCCTCTCTCTCTCTCTCCACACAATCCTGATCCACTCTCTCACTCTTCACACAATCATGTTCCACTCTTTCTCTCTCCACACTATCCTGTTCCACTCTCTCTCTCCACACAATCCTGTTCCACCCTCTGTCTCTCCACACAATCCTGTTCCACTCTCTCTCTCTCCACACAATCCTGTTCCACTCTGTCTCTCTCCAAACAAAGCTGTTCCTCTCTCTCTCTCTCTCCACACAATCCCGTCCACTCTCACTCTCCACACAATCCTGTTCCACTCGCTCTCTCACTGTCCACACTATCCTGTTCCATTCTCTCTCTCTGTCCACAAAATACTGTTCCACTCTCTCTCTCTCTCCACACAATCCTATTCCACTCTCTCTCTCTCCACACAATCCTGTTTCACTCTATCGCTCGCCAAACAATCCAATACCACTCTCCCTCTCCACACAATTTCTGTGCCACTCTCCCTCTCCACACAATCCTGTTCCACATTCTCTCTCTCCACACAATCCTGTTCCAATCTCTCTCTCCACACAATCCTGTCCACTCTCCCTCTCCACACAATCCTGTTCGACTCTCTCTCTCTCCACACAATCCTGTTCCACTCTCCCTCTCCTCACAATCCTGTTCCACTCTCTCTCTCTCCACACAATCCTGTTCCACTCCCTCTCTCCACACAATTCTGTTCCACACTCTCTCTCTCCACACATTCCTGTTCCACTCTCCCTCTCCACACAATCCTCTTCCACTCTCTCTTTCTCCACACAATCCTGTTCCACTCTCTCTCTCCACACAGTCCGTCCACTCTCATTTGCCACATAATCCTGTTGCACTCTCTCTCTCTCCACAAAATCCTGTTCCGCTCTCTCTCCACACAGTCCTGTTCCACTCTCTGTCTCCACACAGTCCGTCCACTCTCATTCTCCACAAAATCCTGTTCCACTCTCTCTCCACACAATCCTGTTCCACTCTATCTCTCTCTCCACACAATCCTGTTCCACTCTCTCTCTCTCCCCACAATCCTGTTCCACTCTCCCTCTCCACACAATCCTGTTCCACTCTCTCTCTCTCTCCACACAATCCTGTTCCACTCTCCCTCTCCACACAATCCTGTTCCACTCAACCCGTTCCACACAATCCTGTTCCACTCTCTCTCTCTCCACACAATCCTGTTCCACTCTCTCTCTCTCCACACAATCCCGTTCCACTCTCTCTCTCTCCACACAATCCTGTTCCACTCTCTCTCTCTCCAAACAATCCTGTTCCACTCTCTCGCTCCACACAGTCCGTCCACTCTCATTCTCCTCAATAATCCAGTTCCACTCTCTCTCTCCACACAATCATGTTCCACTCTATCTCTCTCCACACAATCCTGTTCCACTCTGTCTCTCTCTCCCACAATCCTGCTCCACTCTCCCTCTCCACACAATCCTGTTCCACTCTCTCTCTCTCCTAACAATCCTGTTCCACTCTCTCTCTCCACACAATCCTGATCGACTCACCCCCTCCACACAATCCTGTTCCACTCTCTCTCTCTCCACACAATCCTGTTCCACTCTCTCTCTCTCCACACAATCACGTTCCACTCTCTCTCTATCCACACAACCCTGTTCCACTCTCTCTCTCTCCACACAATCCTGTTCCATTCTCTCTCTCTCTCCACACACTCCTGTTGCACATTCTCTCCCTCCACAGAATCCTGATCCACTCTCCCTCTCTCTCCACACAATCCTGATCCACTCTCTCTCTCTCTACACAATCCTGTTCCACTCTATCAATCTCCACACAATCATGTTCCACTCTCTCTCTCTCCACACAATCCTGTTCCACTCTCTCTCTCCACACAACCCTGTTCCACTCTCTCTCTCTCCACACAATCCTTTTCCACACACTCTCTCTCCACACAGTCCCGTTCCACTCTCCCTCTCTCCATACAATCCTGTTCCACTCTCTCTCTCTCCACACAATCCTGTTCCACTCTCTCTCTCTCCACACAATCCTGTTCCACTCTCTCTCTCCACACAATACTGTTCCACTCTCTCTCTCCACAGAATCCTGTTCCACACTCTCTCTCTCCACACTATCCTGTTCCACTCTCTCTCTCTCCACACAATCCTGTTCCACTCTGTCTCTCTCCAAACAATCCTGTTCCTCTCTCTCTCTCTCTCCACACAATCCCGTCCACTCATACTCTCCACACAATCCTGATCCACTCTCTTCTCACTGTCCACAGAATCCCGTTCCATTCTCTCTCTCTGTCCACAAAATCCTGTTCCACTCTCTCTCTCCACACAATCCTGTTCCACTCTCTCTCCACACAATCCTGTTTCGCTCTCTCGCTCTCCAAACAATCCAATACCACTCTCTCTCTCCACACAATCCTGTTCCACTCTCTCTCCCTCTCCACACAATCCTGTTCCACTCTCGCTCTGCACACAATCCCGTTCCACTCTCTCTCTGTCCACACAATCCTGTTCCACTCTCTCTCTCTCCACACAATCCTGTTCCACTCTCCCTCTCTCCATACAATCCGGTTCCACTCTCTCTCTCTCCACACAATCCTGTTCCACTCTCTCTCACTCCACACAATCCTGTTCAACTCTCTCTCTCTCCACACAATACTGTTCCACTCTCTCTCTCTACACAATCCTGTTCCACTCTCTCTCTCTCCACACAATCCTGTTCCACTCTCTCACTCTCCACACAATCCTTTTCCACTCTCCCTCTCCACAGAATCCTGTTCCACTCTCTCTCTCTCTCTCTCCACACAATGCTGTTCCACTCTCTCTCTCACACAATCCTGTTCCACTCACCCCCTCCACACATTCCTGTTCCACTCTCTCTCTCTCCACACAATCCTGTTCCAGTCTCTCTCTCTCCACACAATCCCGTTCCACTCTCTCTCTCTCTCCACACAATCCTGTGCCACTCTCTCTCTCTCCACACAGTCCTGTTCCACTCTCTCTCTCTCTCTCCACACACTCCTGTTCCACATTCTCTCCCTCCACAGAATCCTGATCCACTCTCTCTCTATCCACACAACCCTGTTCCACTCTCTCTCTCTCCACACAATCCTTTTCCACACTCTCTCTCTCCACACAATCATGTTCCACTCTCTCTCTCTCCACACTATCCTGTTCCACTCTCTCTCTCCACAGAATCCTGTTCCACTCTCTCTCTCTCCACACAATCCTGTTCCAATCTCTCTCTCTCCACACAATCCTGTTCCACTCTGTCTCTCCCCAAACAATCCTGTTCCTCTCTCTCTCTCTCTCCACGCAATCCCGTCCACTCTCACTCTCCACACAATCCTGTTCCACTCTCACTCTCACTGTCCAGACAATCCTGTTCCATTCTCTCTCTCTGTCCACATAATCCTGTTCCACACTCTCTCTCTCTCCACACAATCCTTTTCCACTCTCTCTCTCTCCACACAATCCGGATTCACGCTCTCGCTCTCCAAACAATCTAATACCACTCTCTCTCTCCACACAATCCTTTTCCACTCTCTCTCCCTCTCCACACAATCCTGTTCCACTCTCTCTCTCCACACAATCCCGTTTCACTCTCTCTCTCTCCACACAATCCTGTTCCACTCTCTCTCTCTCCACACAATCCCGTTCCACTCTACCTCTCTCCATACAATCCTGTTCCACTCTCTCTCTCTCCACACAATCCTGATCCACTCACTCTCTCTCCACACAATCCTGTTCCAGTCTCTCTATCTCCACACTATCCTGTTCCACTCTCTCTCTCCACACAATCCTGTTCCACTCTCTCTCTCTCCACACAATCCTGTTCCACTCTCTCTCTCTCCACACAATCCTGATCCACTCTGTCTCTCTCCACACAATCCTGTTCCACTCTCTCTCTCTCTCCACACAATCCTGTTCCACTCTCTCTCTCTCTCCACAATCCTGTTCCACTCTCCCTCTCCCCACAATCCTGTTCCACTCTCCGTCTCCACACAATCCTGTTCCACTCTCTCTCTCTCCACACAATCCTGTTCCACTCTCTCTCTCCAAACAATCCTGTTGCACTCACCCCCTCCACACAATCCTGTTCCACTCTCTCTATCTCCAGACAATCCTGTTCCACTCACTCTCTCTCCACACAATCCCGTGCCACTCTCCCTTTCTCCACACAATCCTGTTCCACTCTCTCTCTCTCCACTCAATCCTGTTCCACTCTCTCTCTCTCTCCACACACTCCTGTTCCACATTCTCTCCCTCCACAGAATCCTGACCCACTCTCCCTCTCTCTCCACACAATCCTGATCCACTCTCTCTCTCTCTACACAATCCTGTTCCAATCTATCACTCTCCACAAAATCATGTTCCACTCTCTCTCTCTCCACACAATCCTGTTCCACTCTCTCTCTCTCCACACAATCCTGTTCCACTCTCTCTCTCCACACAATACTGTTCCACTCTCTCTCTCCACAGAATCCTGTTCCACTCTCTCTCTCTCCACACAATCCTGTTCCACTCTCTCTCTCTCCACACAATCCTGTTCCACTCTGTCTCTCTCCAAGCAATCCTGTTCCTCTCCCTCTCTCTCTCCACACAATCCCGTCCACTCATACTCTCCACACAATCCTGATCCACTCTCTTCTCACTGTCCACAGAATCCTGTTCCATTCTCTCTCTCTGTCCACAAAATCCTGTTCCACTCTCTCTCTCTCTCCACAAAATCCTGTTCCACTCTCTCTCCACACAATCCTGTTTCGCTCTCTCGCTCTCCAAACAATCCAATACCACTCTCTCTCTCCACACAATCCTGTTCCACTCTCTCTCCCTCTCCACACAATCCTGTTCCACTCTCTCTCTCCACACAATCCCGTTCCACTCTCTCTCTCTCCACACAATCCTGTTCCACTCTCTCTCTCTCCACACAATCCTGTTCCACTCTCCCTCTCTCCATACAATCCGGTTCCACTCTCTCTCTCTCCACACAATCCTGTTCCACTCTCTCTCACTAAACACAATCCTGTTCAACTCTCTCTCTCTCCACACAATACTGTTCCACTCTCTCTCTCCACACAATCCTGTTCCACTCTCTCTCTCTCCACACAATCCTGTTCCACTCTCTCACTCTCCACACAATCCTTTTCCACTCTCCCTCTCCACAGAATCCTGTTCCACTCTCTCTCTCTCTCTCTCCACACAATGCTGTTCCACTCTCTCTCTCCACACAATCCTGTTCCACTCACCCCCTCCACACAATCCTGTTCCACTCTCTCTCTCTCCACACAATCCTGTTCCAGTCTCTCTCTCTCCACACAATCCCGTTCCACTCTCTCTCTCTCTCCACACAATCCTGTTCCACTCTCTCTCTCTCCACACAGTCCTGTTCCACTCTCTCTCTCTCTCTCCACACACTCCTGTTCCACATTCTCTCCCTCCACAGAATCCTGATCCACTCTCCCTCTCTCTCCACACAATCCTGTTCCACTCTCTCTCTCTCTCCATATAATCCTGTTCCACTCTCTCACTCTCCACATAATCATGTTCCACTCTCTCTCTCTCCACACAATCCTGTTCCACTCTCTCTCTCCTCACAATCCTGTTCCACTCTCTCTCTCTCCACACAATCCTGTTCCACTCTCTCTCTCTCCACACAATCCTGTTCCACTCTGTCTCTCTCCAAACAAAGCTGTTCCTCTCTCTCTCTCTCTCCACACAATCCCGTCCACTCTCACTCTCCACACAATCCTGTTCCACTCGCTCTCTCACTGTCCACACTATCCTGTTCCATTCTCTCTCTCTGTCCACAAAATACTGTTCCACTCTCTCTCTCTCTCCACACAATCCTTTTCCACTCTCTCTCTCTCCACACAATCATGTTCCACTCTCTCTCTCTCCACAAGATCCTGTTCCACTCTCTCTCTCCACTGAATCCTGTTCCAGTCTCTCTCTCTCCACACAATCCTGTTCCAATCTCTCTCTCTCCACACAATCCTGTTCCACTCTGTCTCTCCCCAAACAATCCTGTTCCTCTCTCTCTCTCTCTCCACACAATCCCGTCCACTCTCACTCTCCACACAATGCTGTTCCACTCTCTCTCTCACTGTCCAGACAATCCTGTTCCATTCCCTCTCTCTGTCCACATAATCCTGTTCCACTCTCTCTCTCTCTCCACACAATCCTTTTCCACTCTCTCTCTCTCCACACAATCCGGATTCACGCTCTCGCTCTCCAAACAATCTAATACCACTCTCTGTCTCCACACAATCGTTTTCCACTCTCTCTCCCTCTCCACACAATCCTGCTCCACTCTCTCTCTCCACACAATCCCGTTTCACTCTCTCTCTCTCCACACAATCCTGTTCCACTCTCTCTCTCTCCACACAATCCCGTTCCACTCTACCTCTCCCAATACAATCCTGTTCCACTCTCTCTCTCTCCACACAATCCTGATCCACTCACTCTCTCTCCACACAATCCTGTTCCACTCTCTCTATCTCCAAACTATCCTGTTCCACTCTCTCTCTCCACACAATCCTGTTCCACTCTCTCTCTCTCCACACAATTCTGTTCCACTCTCTCTCTCTCCACACAATCCTGATCCACTCTGTCTCTCTCCACACAATCCTGTTCCACTCTCTCTCTCTCTCCACACAATCCTGTTCCACTCTCTCTCTCTCTCCACAATCCTGTTCCACTCTCCCTCTCCCCACAATCCTGTACCACTCTCCGTCTCCACACAATCCTGTTCCACTCTCTCTCTCTCTCCACACAATCCTGTTCCACTCTCTCTCTCCAAACAATCCTGTTGCACTCACCCCCTCCACACAATCCTGTTCCACTCTCTCTATCTCCAGACAATCCTGTTCCACTCACTCTCTCTCCACACAATCCCGTGCCACTCTCCCTTTCTCCACACAATCCTGTTCCACTCTCTCTCTCTCCACTCAATCCTGTTCCACTCTCTCTCTCTCTCTCCACACACTCCTGTTCCACATTCTCTCCCTCCACAGAATCCTGACCCACTCTCCCTCTCTCTCCACACAATCCTGATCCACTCTCTCTCTCTCTACACAATCCTGTTCCAATCTATCACTCTCCACAAAATGATGTTCCACTCTCTCTCTCTCCACACAATCCTGTTCCACTCTCTCTCTCCACACAATCCTGTTCCACTCTCTCTCTCTCCACACAATCCTTTTCCACACTCTCTCTCTCCACACAATCCCGTTCCACTCTCCCTCTCTCCATACAATCCTGTTTCACTCTCTCTCTCTCCACACAATCCTGTTCCACTCTCCGTCTCCACACAATCCTGTTCCACTCTCTCTCTCTCTCCACACAATCCTGTTCCACTCTCTCTCTCCACACAATCCTGTTCCACTCACCCCCTCCACACAATCCTGTTCCACTCTCTCTCTCTGCACACAATCCTGTTCCACTCTCTCTCTCTCCACACAATCCCGTGCCACTCTCTCTCTCTCCACACAATCCTGTTCCACTCTCTCTCTCTCCACACAATCCTGTTCCACTCTCTCTCTCTCTCTCCACACACTGCTGTTCCACATTCTCTCCCTCCACAGAATCCTGATCCATTCTCCCTCTCTCTCCACACTTTCCTGTTCCACTGCCTCAATGTCCACACAATCATGTTCCACTCTCTCTCTCTCCACACAAACCTGATCCACTCTCTCTCTCTCCACACAATCCTGTTCCACTCTCTCACTCTCCACACAATCCTTTTCCACTCTCCCTCTCCACAGAATCCTGTTCCACTCTCTCTCTCTCTCTCTCCACACAATGCTGTTCCACTCTCTCTCTCCACACAATCCTGTTCCACTCACCCCCTCCACACAATCCTGTTCCACTCTCTCTCTCTCCACACAATCCTGTTCCAGTCTCTCTCTCTCCACACAATCCCGTTCCACTCTCTCTCTCTCTCCACACAATCCTGTTCCACTCTCTCTCTCTCCACACAGTCCTGTTCCACTCTCTCTCTCTCTCTCCACACACTCCTGTTCCACATTCTCTCCCTCCACAGAATCCTGATCCACTCTCCCTCTCTCTCCACACAATCCTGTTCCACTCTCTCTCTCTCCACATAATCCTGTTCCACTCTCTCACTCTCCACATAATCATGTTCCACTCTCTCTCTCTCCACACAATCCTGTTCCACTCTCTCTCTCCTCACAATCCTGTTCCACTCTCTCTCTCTCCACACAATCCTGTTCCACTCTCTCTCTCTCCACACAATCCTGTTCCACTCTGTCTCTCTCCAAACAAAGCTGTTCCTCTCTCTCTCTCTCTCCACACAATCCCGTCCACTCTCACTCTCCACACAATCCTGTTCCACTCGCTCTCTCACTGTCCACACTATCCTGTTCCATTCTCTCTCTCTGTCCACAAAATACTGTTCCACTCTCTCTCTCTCTCCACACAATCCTTTTCCACTCTCTCTCTCTCCACACAATCATGTTCCACTCTCTCTCTCTCCACACTATCCTGTTCCACTCTCTCTCTCCACAGAATCCTGTTCCACTCTCTCTCTCTCCACACAATCCTGTTCCAATCTCTCTCTCTCCACACAATCCTGTTCCACTCTGTCTCTCCCCAAACAATCCTGTTCCTCTCTCTCTCTCTCTCCACACAATCCCGTCCACTCTCACTCTCCACACAATCCTGTTCCACTCTCTCTCTCACTGTCCAGACAATCCTGTTCCATTCTCTCTCTCTCTCCACACAATCCTTTTCCACTCTCTCTCCCTCTCCACACAATCCTGTTCCACTCTCTCTCTCCACACAATCCCGTTTCACTCTCTCTCTCTCCACACAATCCTGTTCCACTCTCTCTCTCTCCACACAATCCCGTTCCACTCTACCTCTCCCAATACAATCCTGTTCCACTCTCTCTCTCTCCACACAATCCTGATCCACTCACTCTCTCTCCACACAATCCTGTTCCACTCTCTCTATCTCCAAACTATCCTGTTCCACTCTCTCTCTCCACACAATCCTGTTCCACTCTCTCTCTCTCCACACAATCCTGTTCCACTCTCTCTCGCTCCACACAATCCTGATCCACTCTGTCTCTCTCCATACAATCCTGTTCCACTCTCTCTCTCTCTCCACACAATCCTGTTCCACTCTCTCTCTCTCTCCACAATCCTGTTCCACTCTCCCTCTCCCCACAATCCTGTTCCACTCTCCGTCTCCACATAATCCTGTTCCACTCTCTCTCTCTCTCCACACAATCCTGTTCCACTCTCTCTCTCCAAACAATCCTGTTGCACTCACCCCCTCCACACAATCCTGTTCCACTCTCTCTATCTCCAGACAATCCTGTTCCACTCACTCTCTCTCCACACAATCCCGTGCCACTCTCCCTTTCTCCACACAATCCTGTTTCACTCTCTCTCTCTCCACTCAATCCTGTTCCACTCTCTCTCTCTCTCTCCACACACTCCTGTTCCACATTCTCTCCCTCCACAGAATCCTGACCCACTCTCCCTCTCTCTCCACACAATCCTGATCCACTCTCTCTCTCTCTACACAATCCTGTTCCAATCTATCACTCTCCACAAAATCATGTTCCACTCTCTCTCTCTCCACACAATCCTGTTCCACTCTCTCTCTCCACACAATCCTGTTCCACTCTCTCTCTCTCCACACAATCCTTTTCCACACTCACTCTCTCCACACAATCCCGTTCCACTCTCCCTCTCTCCATACAATCCTGTTTCACTCTCTCTCTCTCCACACAATCCTGTTCCACTCTCCGTCTCCACACAATCCTGTTCCACTCTCTCTCTCTCTCCACACAATCCTGTTCCACTCTCTCTCTCCACACAATCCTGTTCCACTCACCCCCTCCACACAATCCTGTTCCACTCTCTCTCTCTGCACACAATCCTGTTCCACTCTCTCTCTCTCCACACAATCCCGTGCCACTCTCTCTCTCTCCACACAATCCTGTTCCACTCTCTCTCTCTCCACACAATCCTGTTCCACTCTCTCTCTCTCTCTCCACACACTGCTGTTCCACATTCTCTCCCTCCACAGAATCCTGATCCATTCTCCCTCTCTCTCCACACAATCCTGTTCACTGCCTCAATGTCCACACAATCATGTTCCACTCTCTCTCTCTCCACACAATCCTGTTCCACTATCTCTCTCCACACAATCCTGTTCCACTCTCTCTCTCTCCACACAATCCTGTTCCACGCTCTCTCTCTCCACACAATCCCGTTCCACTGTCCCGCTCTCCATACAATCCTGTTCCACTCTCTCTCTCTCCACACAATCCTGTTCCACTCTCTCTCTCTCCACACAATACTGTTCCACTCTCTCTCTCCACACAATCCTGTTCCATTTTCTCTCTCTCCACACAATCCTGTTCCACTCTCTCTCTCTCCACACCATCATGTTCCACTCTCTCTCTCTCCACACTGTCCTGTACAATCTCTCTCTCCACAGAATCCTGTTCCACTCTCTCTCTCTCCACACAATCCTGTTCCACTCTCTCTCTCTCCACACAATCCTGTTCCACTCAGTCTCACTCCAAACAATCCTGTTCCTCTCTCTCTCTCTCTCCACACAATCCCGTCCACTCATACTCTCCATACAATCCTGTTCCACTCTCTCTCTCTCCACACAATCCTGTTCCACTCTCTCTCTCTCCACACAATACTGTTCCACTCTCTCTCTCCACACAATCCTGTTCCATTTTCTCTCTCTCCACACAATCCCGTTCCACTGTCCCGCTCTCCATACAATCCTGTTCCACTCTCTCTCTCTCCATACAATCCTGTTCCACTCTCTCTCTCTCCACACAATCCTGTTCCACTCTCCCTCTCTCCATACAATCCGGTTCCACTCTCTCTCTCTCCACACAATCCTGTTCCACTCTCTCTCACTCCACACAATCCTGTTCAACTCTCTCTCTCTCCACACAATACTGTTCCACTCTCTCTCTCCACACAATCCTGTTCCACTCTCTCTCTCTCCACACAATCCTGTTCCACTCTCTCAATCTCCACACAATCCTTTTCCACTCTCCCTCTCCACAGAATCCTGTTCCACTCTCTCTCTCTCTCTCTCCACACAATGCTGTTCCACTCTCTCTCTCCACACAATCCTGTTCCACTCACCCCCTCCACACAATCCTGTTCCACTCTCTCTCTCTCCACACAATCCCGTGCCACTCTCTCTCTCTCCACACAATCCTGTTCCACTCTCTCTCTCTCCACACAATCCTGTTCCACTCTCTCTCTCTCTCTCCACACACTGCTGTTCCACATTCTCTCCCTCCACAGAATCCTGATCCATTCTCCAGCTCTCTCCACACAATCCTGTTCCACTGCCTCAATGTCCACACAATCATGTTCCACTCTCTCTCTCTCCACACAATCCTGTTCCACTATCTCTCTCCACACAATCCTGTTCCACTCTCTCTCTCTCCACACAATCCTGTTCCACGCTCTCTCTCTCAACACAATCCCGTTCCACTGTCCCGCTCTCCATACAATCCTGTTCCACTCTCTCTCTCTCCACACAATCCTGTTCCACTCTCTCTCTCTCCAAACAATACTGTTCCACTCTCTCTCTCCACACAATCCTGTTCCATTTTCTGTCTCTCCACACAATCCTGTTCCACTCTCTCTCTCTCCACACCATCATGTTCCACTCTCTCTCTCTCCACACTGTCCTGTTCCACTCTCTCTCTCCACAGAATCCTGTTCCACTCTCTCTCTCTCCACACAATCCTGTTCCACTCTCTCTCTCTCCACACAACCCTGTTCCACTCTCTCTCTCTCCACACAATCCTTTTCCACACACTCTCTCTCCACACAGTCCCGTTCCACTCTCCCTCTCTCCATACAATCCTGTTCCACTCTCTCTCTCTCCACACAATCCTGTTCCACTCTCTCTCTCTCCACACAATCCTGTTCCACTCTCTCTCTCCACACAATACTGTTCCACTCTCTCTCTCCACAGAATCCTGTTCCACTCTCTCTCTCTCCACACAATCCTGTTCCACTCTCTCTCTCTCCACACAATCCTGTTCCACTCTGTCTCTCTCCAAACAATCCTGTTCCTCTCTCTCTCTCTCTCCATACAATCCCGTCCACTCATACTCTCCACACAATCCTGATCCACTCTCTTCTCACTGTCCACAGAATCACGTTCCATTCTCTCTCTCTGTCCACAAAATCCTGTTCCACTCTCTCTCTCCACACAATCCTGTTCCACTCTCTCTCCACACAATCCTGTTTCGCTCTCTCGCTCTCCAAACAATCCAATACCACTCTCTCTCGCCACACAATCCTGTTCCACTCTCTCTCCCTCTCCACACAATCCTGTTCCATTTTCTCTGCACACAATCCCGTTCCACTCTCTCTCTCTCCACACAATCCTGTTCCACTCTCTCTCTCTCCACACAATCCTGTTCCACTCTCCCTCTCTCCATACAATCCGGTTCCACTCTCTCTCTCTCCACACAATCCTGTTCCACTCTCTCTCACTTCACACAATCCTGTTCAACTCTCTCTCTCTCCACACAATACTGTTCCACTCTCTCTCTCCACACAATCCTGTTCCACTCTCTCTCTCTCCACACAATCCTGTTCCACTCTCTCACTCTCCACACAATCCTTTTCCACTCTCCCTCTCCACAGAATCCTGTTCCACTCTCTCTCTCTCTCTCTCCACACAATGCTGTTCCACTCTCTCTCTCCACACAATCCTGTTCCACTCACCCCCTCCACACAATGCTGTTCCACTCTCTCTCTCTCCACACAATCCCGTGCCACTCTCTCTCTCTCCACACAATCCTGTTCCACTCTCTCTCTCTCCACACAATCCTGTTCCACTCTCTCTCTCTCTCTCCACACACTGCTGTTCCACATTCTCTCCCTCCACAGAATCCTGATCCATTCTCCCTCTCTCTCCACACAATCCTGTTCCACTGCCTCAATGTCCACACAATCATGTTCCACTCTCTCTCTCTCCACACAATCCTGTTCCACTATCTCTCTCCACACAATCCTGTTCCACTCTCTCTCTCTCCACACAATCCTGTCCCACGCTCTCTCTCTCAACACAATCCCGTTCCACTGTCCCGCTCTCCATACAATCCTGTTCCACTCTCTCTCTCTCCACACAATCCTGTTCCACTCTCTCTCTCTCCAAACAATACTGTTCCACTCTCTCTCTCCACACAATCCTGTTCCATTTTCTGTCTCTCCACACAATCCTGTTCCACTCTCTCTCTCTCCACACCATCATGTTCCACTCTCTCTCTCTCCACACTGTCCTGTTCCACTCTCTCTCTCCACAGAATCCTGTTCCACTCTCTCTCTCTCCACACAATCCTGTTCCACTCTCTCTCTCTCCACACAACCCTGTTCCACTCTCTCTCTCTCCACACAATCCTTTTCCACACACTCTCTCTCCACACAGTCCCGTTCCACTCTCCCTCTCTCCATACAATCCTGTTCCACTCTCTCTCTCTCCACACAATCCTGTTCCACTCTCTCTCTCTCCACACAATCCTGTTCCACTCTCTCTCTCCACACAATACTGTTCCACTCTCTCTCTCCACAGAATCCTGTTCCACTCTCTCTCTCTCCACACAATCCTGTTCCACTCTCTCTCTCTCCACACAATCCTGTTCCACTCTGTCTCTCTCCAAACAATCCTGTTCCTCTCTCTCTCTCTCTCCATACAATCCCGTCCACTCATACTCTCCACACAATCCTGATCCACTCTCTTCTCACTGTCCACAGAATCACGTTCCATTCTCTCTCTCTGTCCACAAAATCCTGTTCCACTCTCTCTCTCCACACAATCCTGTTCCACTCTCTCTCCACACAATCCTGTTTCGCTCTCTCGCTCTCCAAACAATCCAATACCACTCTCTCTCGCCACACAATCCTGTTCCACTCTCTCTCCCTCTCCACACAATCCTGTTCCATTTTCTCTGCACACAATCCCGTTCCACTCTCTCTCTCTCCACACAATCCTGTTCCACTCTCTCTCTCTCCACACAATCCTGTTCCACTCTCCCTCTCTCCATACAATCCGGTTCCACTCTCTCTCTCTCCACACAATCCTGTTCCACTCTCTCTCACTTCACACAATCCTGTTCAACTCTCTCTCTCTCCACACAATACTGTTCCACTCTCTCTCTCCACACAATCCTGTTCCACTCTCTCTCTCTCCACACAATCCTGTTCCACTCTCTCACTCTCCACACAATCCTTTTCCACTCTCCCTCTCCACAGAATCCTGTTCCACTCTCTCTCTCTCTCTCTCCACACAATGCTGTTCCACTCTCTCTCTCCACACAATCCTGTTCCACTCACCCCCTCCACACAATCCTGTTCCACTCTCTCTCTCTCCACACAATCCTGTTCCAGTCTCTCTCTCTCCACACAATCCCGTTCCACTCTCTCTCTTTCTCCACACAATCCTGTTCCACTCTCTCTCTCTCCACACAGTCCTGTTCCACTCTCTCACACTCTCTCCACACACTCCTGTTCCACATTCTCTCCCTCCACAGAATCCTGATCCACTCTCCCTCTCTCTCCACACAATCCTGTTCCACTCTCTCTCTCTCCACATAATCCTGTTCCACTCTCTCACTCTCCACACAATCATGTTCCACTCTCTCTCTCTCCACACAATCCTGTTCCACTCTCTCTCTCCTCACAATCCTGTTCAACTCTCTCTCTCTCCACACAATCCTGTTCCACTCTCTCTCTCTCCACACAATCCTGTTCCACTCTGTCTCTCTCCAAACAAAGCTGTTCCTCTCTCTCTCTCTCTCCACACAATCCTGTCCACTCTCACTCTCCACACAATCCTGTTCCACTCGCTCTCTCACTGTCCACACTATCCTGTTCCATTCTCTCTCTCTGTCCACAAAATACTGTTCCACTCTCTCTCTCTCTCCACACAATCCTTTTCCACTCTCTCTCTCTCCACACAATCATGTTCCACTCTCTCTCTCTCCACACTATCCTGTTCCACTCTCTCTCTCCACAGAATCCTGTTCCACTCTCTCTCTCTCCACACAATCCTGTTCCAATCTCTCTCTCTCCACACAATCCTGTTCCACTCTGTCTCTCCCCAAACAATCCTGTTCCTCTCTCTCTCTCTCTCCACACAATCCCGTCCACTCTCACTCTCCACACAATCCTGTTCCACTCTCTCTCTCACTGTCCAGACAATCCTGTTCCATTCTCTCTCTCTGTCCACATAATCCTGTTCCACTCTCTCTCTCTCTCCACACAATCCTTTTCCACTCTCTCTCTCTCCACACAATCCGGATTCACGCTCTCGCTCTCCAAACAATCTAATACCACTCTCTCTCTCCACACAATCCTTTTCCACTCTCTCTCCCTCTCCACACAATCCTGTTCCACTCTCTCTCTCCACACAATCCCGTTTCACTCTCTCTCTCTCCACACAATCCTGTTCCACTCTCTCTCTCTCCACACAATCCCGTTCCACTCTACCTCTCTCCATACAATCCTGTTCCACTCTCTCTCTCTCCACACAATCCTGATCCACTCACTCTCTCTCCACACAATCCTGTTCCAGTCTCTCTATCTCCACACTATCCTGTTCCACTCTCTCTCTCCACACAATCCTGTTCCACTCTCTCTCTCTCCACACAATCCTGTTCCACTCTCTCTCTCTCCACACAATCCTGATCCACTCTGTCTCTCTCCACACAATCCTGTTCCACTCTCTCTCTCTCTCCACACAATCCTGTTCCACTCTCTCTCTCTCTCCACAATCCTGTTCCACTCTCCCTCTCCCCACAATCCTGTTCCACTCTCCGTCTCCACACAATCCTGTTCCACTCTCTCTCTCTCTCCACACAATCCTGTTCCACTCTCTCTCTCCAAACAATCCTGTTGCACCCACCCCCTCCACACAATCCTGTTCCACTCTCTCTATCTCCAGATAATCCTATTCCACTCACTCTCTCTCCACACAATCCCGTGCCACTCTCCCTTTCTCCACACAATCCTGTTCCACTCTCTCTCTCTCCACTCAATCCTGTTCCACTCTCTCTCTCTCTCCAAACACTCCTGTTCCACATTCTCTCCCTCCACAGAATCCTGACCCACTCTCCCTCTCTCTCCACACAATCCTGATCCACTCTCTCTCTCTCTACACAATCCTGTTCCAATCTATCACTCTCCACAAAATCATGTTCCACTCTCTCTCTCTCCACACAATCCTGTTCCACTCTCTCTCTCTCCACACAATCCTGTTCCACTCTCTCTCTCCACACAATACTGTTCCACTCTCTCTCTCCACAGAATCCTGTTCCACTCTCTCTCTCTCCACACAATCCTGTTCCACTCTCTCTCTCTCCACACAATCCTGTTCCACTCTGTCTCTCTCCAAACAATCCTGTTCCTCTCTCTCTCTCTCTCCACACAATCCCGTCCACTCATACTCTCCACACAATCCTGATCCACTCTCTTCTCACTGTCCACAGAATCCTGTTCCATTCTCTCTCTCTGTCCACAAAATCCTGTTCCACTCTCTCTCTCTCTCCACAAAATCCTGTTCCACTCTCTCTCCACACAATCCTGTTTCGCTCTCTCGCTCTCCAAACAATCCAATACCACTCTCTCTCTCTCCACACAATCCTGTTCCACTCTCTCTCCCTCTCCACACAATCCTGTTCCACTCTCTCTCTCCACACAATCCCGTTCCACTCTCTCTCTCTCCACACAATCCTGTTCCACTCTCTCTCTCTCCACACAATCCTGTTCCACTCTCCCTCTCTCCATACAATCCGGTTCCACTCTCTCTCTCTCCACACAATCCTGTTCCACTCTCTCTCACTCCACACAATCCTGTTCAACTCTCTCTCTCTCCACACAATACTGTTCCACTCTCTCTCTCCACACAATCCTGTTCCACTCTCTCTCTCTCCACACAATCCTGTTCCACTCTCTCACTCTCCACACAATCCTTTTCCACTCTCCCTCTCCACAGAATCCTGTTCCACTCTCTCTCTCTCTCTCTCCACACAATGCTGTTCCACTCTCTCTCTCCACACAATCCTGTTCCACTCACCCCCTCCACACAATCCTGTTCCACTCTCTCTCTCTCCACACAATCCTGTTCCAGTCTCTCTCTCTCCACACAATCCCGTTCCACTCTCTCTCTCTCTCCACACAATCCTGTTCCACTCTCTCTCTCTCCACACAGTCCTGTTCCACTCTCTCTCTCTCTCTCCACACACTCCTGTTCCACATTCTCTCCCTCCACAGAATCCTGATCCACTCTCCCTCTCTCTCCACACAATCCTGTTCCACTCTCTCTCTC
This sequence comes from Cetorhinus maximus, assembly GCF_964194155.1. NCBI lineage: Eukaryota > Metazoa > Chordata > Chondrichthyes > Lamniformes > Cetorhinidae > Cetorhinus > Cetorhinus maximus. The sequence continues at coordinate 107,345 of NW_027596754.1, read as the reverse complement.
TCCACATAATCCTGTTCCACTCTCTCACTCTCCACATAATCATGTTCCACTCTCTCTCTCTCCACACAATCCTGTTCCACTCTCTCTCTCCTCACAATCCTGTTCCACTCTCTCTCTCTCCACACAATCCTGTTCCACTCTCTCTCTCTCCACACAATCCTGTTCCACTCTGTCTCTCTCCAAACAAATCTGTTCCTCTCTCTCTCTCTCTCCACACAATCCCGTCCACTCTCACTCTCCACACAATCCTGTTCCACTCGCTCTCTCACTGTCCACACTATCCTGTTCCATTCTCTCTCTCTGTCCACAAAATACTGTTCCACTCTCTCTCTCTCTCCACACAATCCTTTTCCACTCTCTCTCTCTCCACACAATCATGTTCCACTCTCTCTCTCTCCACACTATCCTGTTCCACTCTCTCTCTCCACAGAATCCTGTTCCACTCTCTCTCTCTCCACACAATCCTGTTCCAATCTCTCTCTCTCCACACAATCCTGTTCCACTCTGTCTCTCCCCAAACAATCCTGTTCCTCTCTCTCTCTCTCTCCACACAATCCCGTCCACTCTCACTCTCCACACAATCCTGTTCCACTCTCTCTCTCACTGTCCAGACAATCCTGTTCCATTCTCTCTCTCTGTCCACATAATCCTGTTCCACTCTCTCTCTCTCTCCACACAATCCTTTTCCACTCTCTCTCTCTCCACACAATCCGGATTCACGCTCTCGCTCTCCAAACAATCTAATACCACTCTCTCTCTCCACACAATCCTTTTCCACTCTCTCTCCCTCTCCACACAATCCTGTTCCACTCTCTCTCTCCACACAATCCCGTTTCACTCTCTCTCTCTCCACACAATCCTGTTCCACTCTCTCTCTCTCCACACAATCCCGTTCCACTCTACCTCTCCCAATACAATCCTGTTCCACTCTCTCTCTCTCCACACAATCCTGATCCACTCACTCTCTCTCCACACAATCCTGTTCCACTCTCTCTATCTCCAAACTATCCTGTTCCACTCTCTCTCTCCACACAATCCTGTTCCACTCTCTCTCTCTCCACACAATCCTGTTCCACTCTCTCTCGCTCCACACAATCCTGATCCACTCTGTCTCTCTCCACACAATCCTGTTCCACTCTCTCTCTCTCTCCACACAATCCTGTTCCACTCTCTCTCTCTCTCCACAATCCTGTTCCACTCTCCCTCTCCCCACAATCCTGTTCCACTCTCCGTCTCCACACAATCCTGTTCCACTCTCTCTCTCTCTCCACACAATCCTGTTCCACTCTCTCTCTCCAAACAATCCTGTTGCACTCACCCCCTCCACTCAATCCTGTTCCACTCTCTCTATCTCCAGACAATCCTGTTCCACTCACTCTCTCTCCACACAATCCCGTGCCACTCTCCCTTTCTCCACACAATCCTGTTCCACTCTCTCTCTCTCCACTCAATCCTGTTCCACTCTCTCTCTCTCTCTCCACACACTCCTGTTCCACATTCTCTCCCTCCACAGAATCCTGACCCACTCTCCCTCTCTCTCCACACAATCCTGATCCACTCTCTCTCTCTCTACACAATCCTGTTCCAATCTATCACTCTCCACAAAATCATGTTCCACTCTCTCTCTCTCCACACAATCCTGTTCCACTCTCTCTCTCCACACAATCCTGTTCCACTCTCTCTCTCTCCACACAATCCTTTTCCACACTCTCTCTCTCCACACAATCCCGTTCCACTCTCCCTCTCTCCATACAATCCTGTTTCACTCTCTCTCTCTCCACACAATCCTGTTCCACTCTCCGTCTCCACACAATCCTGTTCCACTCTCTCTCTCTCTCCACACAATCCTGTTCCACTCTCTCTCTCCACACAATCCTGTTCCACTCACCCCCTCCACACAATCCTGTTCCACTCTCTCTCTCTGCACACAATCCTGTTCCACTCTCTCTCTCTCCACACAATCCCGTGCCACTCTCTCTCTCTCCACACAATCCTGTTCCACTCTCTCTCTCTCCACACAATCCTGTTCCACTCTCTCTCTCTCTCTCTCCACACACTGCTGTTCCACATTCTCTCCCTCCACAGAATCCTGATCCATTCTCCCTCTCTCTCCACACAATCCTGTTCCACTGCCTCAATGTCCACACAATCATGTTCCACTCTCTCTCTCTCCACACAATCCTGTTCCACTATCTCTCTCCACACAATCCTGTTCCACTCTCTCTCTCTCCACACAATCCTGTTCCACGCTCTCTCTCTCCACACAATCCCGTTCCACTGTCCCGCTCTCCATACAATCCTGTTACACTCTCTCTCTCTCCACACAATCCTGTTCCACTCTCTCTCTCTCCACACAATACTGTTCCACTCTCTCTCTCCACACAATCCTGTTCCATTTTCTCTCTCTCCACACAATCCTGTTCCACTCTCTCTCTCTCCACACCATCATGTTCCACTCTCTCTCTCTCCACACTGTCCTGTTCCACTCTCTCTCTCCACAGAATCCTGTTCCACTCTCTCTCTCTCCACACAATCCTGTTCCACTCTCTCTCTCTCTCCACACAATCCTGTTCCACTCAGTCTCACTCCAAACAATCCTGTTCCTCTCTCTCTCTCTCTCCACACAATCCCGTCCACTCATACTCTCCATACAATCCTGTTCCACTCTCTCTCTCTCCACACAATCCTGTTCCACTCTCTCTCTCTCCACACAATACTGTTCCACTCTCTCTCTCCACACAATCCTGTTCCATTTTCTCTCTCTCCACACAATCCCGTTCCACTGTCCCGCTCTCCATACAATCCTGTTCCACTCTCTCTCTCTCCACACAATCCTGTTCCACTCTCTCTCTCTCCACACAATCCTGTTCCACTCTCCCTCTCTCCATACAATCCGGTTCCACTCTCTCTCTCTCCACACAATCCTGTTCCACTCTCTCTCACTCCACACTCATGTTCAACTCTCTCTCTCTCCACACAATACTGTTCCACTCTCTCTCTCCACACAATCCTGTTCCACTCTCTCTCTCTCCACACAATCCTGTTCCACTCTCTCAATCTCCACACAATCCTTTTCCACTCTCCCTCTCCACAGAATCCTGTTCCACTCTCTCTCTCTCTCTCCACACAATGCTGTTCCACTCTCTCTCTCCACACAATCCTGTTCCACTCACCCCCTCCACACAATCCTGTTCCAATCTCTCTCTCTCCACACAATCCCGTGCCACTCTCTCTCTCTCCACACAATCCTGTTCCACTCTCTCTCTCTCCACACAATCCTGTTCCACTCTCTCTCTCTCTCTCCACACACTGCTGTTCCACATTCTCTCCCTCCACAGAATCCTGATCCATTCTCCCTCTCTCTCCACACAATCCTGTTCCACTGCCTCAATGTCCACACAATCATGTTCCACTCTCTACCTCTCCACACAATCCTGTTCCACTATCTCTCTCCACACAATCCTGTTCCACTCTCTCTCTCTCCACACAATCCTGTTCCACGCTCTCTCTCTCCACACAATCCCGTTCCACTGTCCCGCTCTCCATACAATCCTGTTCCACTCTCTCTCTCTCCACACAATCCTGTTCCACTCTCTCTCTCTCCAAACAATACTGTTCCACTCTCTCTCTCCACACAATCCTGTTCCATTTTCTCTCTCTCCACACAATCCTGTTCCACTCTCTCTCTCTCCACACCATCATGTTCCACTCTCTCTCTCTCCACACTGTCCTGTTCCACTCTCTCTCTCCACAGAATCCTGTTCCACTCTCTCTCTCTCCACACAATCCTGTTCCACTCTCTCTCTCTCCACACAATCCTGTTCCACTCAGTCTCACTCCAAACAATTCTGTTCCTCTCTCTCTCTCTCTCCACACAATCCCGTCCACTCATACTCTCCACACAATCCTGATCCACTCTCTCTCTGACTGTCCACACAATCCTATTCCATTCTCTCTCTCTCCACACAATACTGTTCCACTCTCTCTCTCCACACAATCCTGTTCCATTTTCTCTCTCTCCACACAATCCCGTTCCACTGTCCCGCTCTCCATACAATCCTGTTCCACTCTCTCTCTCTCCACACAATCCTGTTCCACTCTCTCTCTCTCCACACAATCCTGTTCCACTCTCCCTCTCTCCATACAATCCGGTTCCACTCTCTCTCTCTCCACACAATCCTGTTCCACTCTCTCTCACTCCACACAATCCTGTTCAACTCTCTCTCTCTCCACACAATACTGTTCCACTCTCTCTCTCCACACAATCCTGTTCCACTCTCTCTCTCTCCACACAATCCTGTTCCACTCTCTCACTCTCCACACAATCCTTTTCCACTCTCCCTCTCCACAGAATCCTGTTCCACTCTCTCTCTCTCTCTCTCCACACAATGCTGTTCCACTCTCTCTCTCCACACAATCCTGTTCCACTCACCCCCTCCACACAATCCTGTTCCACTCTCTCTCTCTCCACACAATCCTGTTCCAGTCTCTCTCTCTCCACACAATCCCGTTCCACTCTCTCTCTCTCTCCACACAATCCTGTTCCACTCTCTCTCTCTCCACACAGTCCTGTTCCACTCTCTCACTCTCTCTCCACACACTCCTGTTCCACATTCTCTCCCTCCACACAATCCTGATCCACTCTCCCTCTCTCTCCACACAATCCTGTTCCACTCTCTCTCTCTCCACATAATCCTGTTCCACTCTCTCACTCTCCACACAATCATGTTCCACTCTCTCTCTCTCCACACAATCCTGTTCCACTCTCTCTCTCCTCACAATCCTGTTCAACTCTCTCTCTCTCCACACAATCCTGTTCCACTCTCTCTCTCTCCACACAATCCTGTTCCACTCTGTCTCTCTCCAAACAAAGCTGTTCCTCTCTCTCTCTCTCTCCACACAATCCTGTCCACTCTCACTCTCCACACAATCCTGTTCCACTCGCTCTCTCACTGTCCACACTATCCTGTTCCATTCTCTCTCTCTGTCCACAAAATACTGTTCCACTCTCTCTCTCTCTCCACACAATCCTTTTCCACTCTCTCTCTCTCCACACAATCATGTTCCACTCTCTCTCTCTCCACACTATCCTGTTCCACTCTCTCTCTCCACAGAATCCTGTTCCACTCTCTCTCTCTCCACACAATCCTATTCCAATCTCTCTCTCTCCACACAATCCTGTTCCACTCTGTCTCTCCCCAAACAATCCTGTTCCTCTCTCTCTCTCTCTCCACACAATCCCGTCCACTCTCACTCTCCACACAATCCTGTTCCACTCTCTCTCTCACTGTCCAGACAATCCTGTTCCATTCTCTCTCTCTGTCCACATAATCCTGTTCCACTCTCTCTCTCTCTCCACACAATCCTTTTCCACTCTCTCTCTCTCCACACAATACGGATTCACGCTCTCGCTCTCCAAACAATCTAATACCACTCTCTCTCTCCACACAATCCTTTTCCACTCTCTCTCCCTCTCCATAAAATCCTGTTCCACTCTCTCTCTCCACACAATCCCGTTTCACTCTCTCTCTCTCCACACAATCCTGTTCCACTCTCTCTCTCTCCACACAATCCCGTTCCACTCTACCTCTCTCCATACAATCCTGTTCCACTCTCTCTCTCTCCACACAATCCTGATCCACTCACTCTCTCTCCACACAATCCTGTTCCAGTCTCTCTATCTCCACACTATCCTGTTCCACTCTCTCTCTCCACACAATCCTGTTCCACTCTCTCTCTCTCCACACAATCCTGTTCCACTCTCTCTCTCTCCACACAATCCTGATCCACTCTGTCTCTCTCCACACAATCCTGTTCCACTCTCTCTCTCTCTCCACACAATCCTGTTCCACTCTCTCTCTCTCTCCACAATCCTGTTCCACTCTCCCTCTCCCCACAATCCTGTTCCACTCTCGGTCTCCACACAATCCTGTTCCACTCTCTCTCTCTCTCCACACAATCCTGTTCCACTCTCTCTCTCCAAACAATCCTGTTGCACTCACCCCCTCCACACAATCCTGTTCCACTCTCTCTATCTCCAGATAATCCTATTCCACTCACTCTCTCTCCACACAATCCCGTGCCACTCTCCCTTTCTCCACACAATCCTGTTCCACTCTCTCTCTCTCCACTCAATCCTGTTCCACTCTCTCTCTCTCTCCACACACTCCTGTTCCACATTCTCTCCCTCCACAGAATCCTGACCCACTCTCCCTCTCTCTCCACACAATCCTGATCCACTCTCTCTCTCTCTACACAATCCTGTTCCAATCTATCACTCTCCACAAAATCATGTTCCACTCTCTCTCTCTCCACACAATCCTGTTCCACTCTCTCTCTCTCCACACAATCCTGTTCCACTCTCTCTCTCCACACAATACTGTTCCACTCTCTCTCTCCACAGAATCCTGTTCCACTCTCTCTCTCTCCACACAATCCTGTTCCACTCTCTCTCTCTCCACACAATCCTGTTCCACTCTGTCTCTCTCCAAACAATCCTGTTCCTCTCTCTCTCTCTCTCCACACAATCCCGTCCACTCATACTCTCCACACAATCCTGATCCACTCTCTTCTCACTGTCCACAGAATCCTGTTCCATTCTCTCTCTCTGTCCACAAAATCCTGTTCCACTCTCTCTCTCTCTCCACAAAATCCTGTTCCACTCTCTCTCCACACAATCCTGTTTCGCTCTCTCGCTCTCCAAACAATCCAATACCACTCTCTCTCTCCACACAATCCTGTTCCACTCTCTCTCCCTCTCCACACAATCCTGTTCCACTCTCTCTCTCCACACAATCCCGTTCCACTCTCTCTCTCTCCACACAATCCTGTTCCACTCTCTCTCTCTCCACACAATCCTGTTCCACTCTCCCTCTCTCCATACAATCCGGTTCCACTCTCTCTCTCTCCACACAATCCTGTTCCACTCTCTCTCTCTCCACACAATCCTGTTCCACTCTCTCTCTCTCCACACAATCCTGTTCCACTCTGTCTCTCTCCAAACAATCCTGTTCCTCTCTCTCTCTCTCTCCACACAATCCCGTCCACTCATACTCTCCACACAATCCTGATCCACTCTCTTCTCACTGTCCACAGAATTCTGTTCCATTCTCTCTCTCTGTCCACAAAATCCTGTTCCACTCTCTCTCTCTCTCCACAAAATCCTGTTCCACTCTCTCTCCACACAATCCTGTTTCGCTCTCTCGCTCTCCAAACAATCCAATACCACTCTCTCTCTCCACACAATCCTGTTCCACTCTCTCTCCCTCTCCACACAATCCTGTTCCACTCTCTCTCTCCACACAATCCCGTTCCACTCTCTCTCTCTCCACACAATCCTGTTCCACTCTCTCTCTCTCCACACAATCCTGTTCCACTCTCCCTCTCTCCATACAATCCGGTTCCACTCTCTCTCTCTCCACACAATCCTGTTCCACTCTCTCTCACTCCACACAATCCTGTTCAACTCTCTCTCTCTCCACACAATACTGTTCCACTCTCTCTCTCCACACAATCCTGTTCCACTCTCTCTCTCTCCACACAATCCTGTTCCACTCTCTCACTCTCCACACAATCCTTTTCCACTCTCCCTCTCCACAGAATCCTGTTCCACTCTCTCTCTCTCTCTCTCCACACAATGCTGTTCCACTCTCTCTCTCCACACAATCCTGTTCCACTCACCCCCTCCACACAATCCTGTTCCACTCTCTCTCTCTCCACACAATCCTGTTCCAGTCTCTCTCTCTCCACACAATCCCGTGCCACTCTCTCTCTCTCTCCACACAATCCTGTTCCACTCTCTCTCTCTCCACACAGTCCTGTTCCACTCTCTCTCTCTCTCTCCACACACTCCTGTTCCACATTCTCTCCCTCCACAGAATCCTGATCCACTCTCCCTCTCTCCACACAATCCTGTTCCACTCTCTCTCTCTCCACATAATCCTGTTCCACTCTCTCACTCTCCACATAATCATGTTCCACTCTCTCTCTCTCCACACAATCCTGTTCCACTCTCTCTCTCCTCACAATCCTGTTCCACTCTCTCTCTCTCCACACAATCCTGTTCCACTCTCTCTCTCTCCACACAATCCTGTTCCACTCTATCTCTCTCCAAACAAAGCTGTTCCTCTCTCTCTCTCTCTCCACACAATCCCGTCCACTCTCACTCTCCACACAATCCTGTTCCACTCGCTCTCTCACTGTCCACACTATCCTGTTCCATTCTCTCTCTCTGTCCACAAAATACTGTTCCACTCTCTCTCTCTCTCCACACAATCCTTTTCCACTCTCTCTCTCTCCACACAATCATGTTCCACTCTCTCTCTCTCCACACTATCCTGTTCCACTCTCTCTCTCCACAGAATCCTGTTCCACACTCTCTCTCTCCACACAATCCTGTTCCAATCTCTCTCTCTCCACACAATCCTGTTCCACTCTGTCTCTCCCCAAACAATTCTGTTCCTCTCTCTCTCTCTCTCCACACAATCCCGTCCACTCTCATTCTCCACACAATCCTGTTCCACTCTCTCTCTCACTGTCCAGACAATCCTGTTCCATTCTCTCTCTCTGTCCACATAATCCTGTTCCACTCTCTCTCTCTCTCCACACAATCCTTTTCCACTCTCTCTCTCTCCACACAATCCGGATTCACGCTCTCGCTCTCCAAATAATCTAATACCACTCTCTCTCTCCACACAATCCTTTTCCACTCTCTCTCCCTCTCCACACAATCCTGTTCCACTCTCTCTCTCCACACAATCCCGTTTCACTCTCTCTCTCTCCACACAATCCTGTTCCACTCTCTCTCTCTCCACACAATCCCGTTCCACTCTACCTCTCCCAATACAATCCTGCTCCACTCTCTCTCTCTCCACACAATCCTGATCCACTCACTCTCTCTCCACACAATCCTGTTCCAGTCTCTCTATCTCCACACTATCCTGTTCCACTCTCTCTCTCCACACAATCCTGTTCCACTCTCTCTCTCTCCACACAATCCTGTTCCACTCTCTCTCTCTCCACACAATCCTGATCCACTCTGTCTCTCTCCACACAATCCTGTTCCACTCTCTCTCTCTCTCCACACAATCCTGTTCCACTCTCTCTCTCTCTCCACAATCCTGTTCCACTCTCCCTCTCCCCACAATCCTGTTCCACTCTCCGTCTCCACACAATCCTGTTCCACTCTCTCTCTCTCTCCACACAATCCTGTTCCACTCTCACTCTCCAAACAATCCTGTTGCACTCACCCCCTCCACACAATCCTGTTCCACTCTCTCTATCTCCAGACAATCCTGTTCCACTCACTCTCTCTCCACACAATCCCGTGCCACTCTCCCTTTCTCCTAACAATCCTGTTCCACTCTCTCTCTCTCCACTCAATCCTGTTCCACTCTCTCTCTCTCTCTCTCCACACACTCCTGTTCCACATTCTCTCCCTCCACAGAATCCTGACCCACTCTCCCTCTCTCTCCACACAATCCTGATCCACTCTCTCTCTCTCGACACAATCCTGTTCCAATCTATCACTCTCCACAAAATCATGTTCCACTCTCTCTCTCTCCACACAATCCTGTTCCACTCTCTCTCTCCACACAATCCTGTTCCACTCTCTCTCTCTCCACACAATCCTTTTCCACACTCTCTCTCTCCACACAATCCCGTTCCACTCTCCCTCTCTCCATACAATCCTGTTTCACTCTCTCTCTCTCCACACAATCCTGTTCCACTCTCCGTCTCCACACAATCCTGTTCCACTCTCTCTCTCTCTCCACACAATCCTGTTCCACTCTCTCTCTCCACACAATCCTGTTCCACTCACCCCCTCCACACAATCCTGTTCCACTCTCTCTCTCTGCACACAATCCTGTTCCACTCTCTCTCTCTCCACACAATCCCGTGCCACTCTCTCTCTCTCCACACAATCCTGTTCCACTCTCTCTCTCTCCACACAATCCTGTTCCACTCTCTCTCTCTCTCTCCACACACTGCTGTTCCACATTCTCTCCCTCCACAGAATCCTGATCCATTCTCCCTCTCTCTCCACACAATCCTGTTCCACTGCCTCAATGTCCACACAATCATGTTCCACTCTCTCTCTCTCCACACAATCCTGTTCCACTATCTCTCTCCACACAATCCTGTTCCACTCTCTCTCTCTCCACACAATCCTGTTCCACGCTCTCTCTCTCCACACAATCCCGTTCCACTGTCCCGCTCTCCATACAATCCTGTTCCACTCTCTCTCTCTCCACACAATCCTGTTCCACTCTCTCTCTCTCCACACAATACTGTTCCACTCTCTCTCTCTCCACACAATCCTGTTCCATTTTCTCTCTCTCCACACAATCCTGTTCCACTCTCTCTCTCTCCACACCATCATGTTCCACTCTCTCTCTCTCCACACTGTCCTGTTCCACTCTCTCTCTCCACAGAATCCTGTTCCACTCTCTCTCTCTCCACACAATCCTGTTCCACTCTCTCTCTCTCCACACAATCCTGTTCCACTCAGTCTCACTCCAAACAATCCTGTTCCTCTCTCTCTCTCTCTCCACACAATCCCGTCCACTCATACTCTCCACACAATCCTGATCCACTCTCTCTCTGACTGTCCACACAATCCTATTCCATTCTCTCTCTCTGTCCACAAAATCCTGTTCCACTCTCTCTATCTCTCCACACAATCCTTTTCAACTCTCTCTCTCTCCACACAATCCTGTTTCACTCTCTCGCTCTCCAAACAATCCAATACCACTCTCTCTCTCCACACAATCCTGTTCCACTCTCTCTCCCTCTCCACACAATCCGTTCCACTCTCTCTCTCTCCACACAATCCTGTTCCACTCTCTCTCTCTCCACACAATCCTGTTCCACTCTCTCTCACTCCACACAATCCTGTTCCACTCTCTCTCTCTCCACACAATACTGTTCCACTCTCTCTCTCCCCACAATCCTGTTCCACTCTCTCTCTCTCCACACAATCCTGTTCCACTCTCTCACTCTCCACACAATCCTGTTCCACTCGCCCTCTACCCAGAATCCTGCTCCCTCTCTCTCTCTCTCTCTCCACACAATCCTGTTCCACTCTCTCTCTCCACACAATCCTGTACAACTCACCCCTCCACACAATCCTGTTCCACTCTCTCTCTCTCCACACAATCCTGTTCCAGTCTCTCTCTCTCCACACAATCCCGTTCCACTCTCTCTCTCTCCACACAATCCTGTTCCACTCTCTCTCTCTCCACACAATCCTGTTCCACTCTCTCTCTCTCCACACAATACTGTTCCACTCTCTCTCTCCACACAATCCTGTTCCACTCTCTCTCTCTCCACACAATCCTGTTCCACTCTCTCACTCTCCACACAATCCTGTTCCTCTCTCCCTCTCCACAGGAATCCTGTTCCACTCTCACTCTCTCTCTCTCCACACAATCCTGTTCCACTCTCTCTCTCCACACAATCCTGTTCCACTCACCCCCTCCACACAATCCTGTTCCAGTCTCTCTCTCTCCACACAATCCTGTTCCAGTCTCTCTCTCTCCACACAATCCCGTTCCACTTCTCTCTCGCTCCACACAATCCTGTTCCACTCTCTCTCTCTCCACACAATCCTGTTCCACTCTTTCTCTCTCTCTCCACACACTGCTGTTCCACATTCTCTCCCTCCACAGAATCCTGATCCACTCTCCCTCTCTCTCCACACAATCCTGTTCCACTCTCTCTCTTCCACATAATCCTGTTCCACTCTCTCACTTTCCACACAATCATGTTCCACTCTCTCTCTCTCCACACAATCCTGTTCCACTCTCTCTCTCCTCACAATCCTGTTCCACTCTCTCTCTATCCCACACAATCCTGTTTTACTCTCTCTCTCTCTCCACACAATCCTGTTCCACTCTGTCTCTCTCCAAACAAAGCTGTTCCTCTCTCTCTCTCTCTCCACACAATCCCGTCCACTCTCACTCTCCACACATCCTGTTCCACTCGCTCTCTCACTGTCCACACTATCCTGTTCCATTCTCTCTCTCTGTCCACAAAATACTGTTCCACTCTCTCTCTCACTCCACACATCCTTTTCCCTCTCTCTCTCTCCACACAATCCTGTTTCACTCTATCTCTCGCCAAACAATCCAATACCACTCTCCCTCTCCACACAATCCTGTTCCACTCTCCCTCTCCACACAATCCTGTTCCACATTCTCTCTCTCCACACAATCCTGTTCCACTCTCTCTCTCCAAACAATCCTGTCCACTCTCCCTCTCCACACAATGCTGTTCCACTCTCTCTCTCTCCACACAATCCTGTTCCACTCTCCCTCTCCACACAATCCTGTTCCACTCTCTCTCTCTCCACACAATCCTGTTCCACTCTCTCTCTCTACACTATCCTGTTCCACTCTCTCTCTCTCCACACATTCCTGTTCCATTCTCCCTCTCCACACAATCCTCTTCCACTCTCTCTCTCTCACACAATCCTGTTCCACTCTCTCTCTCCACACAGTCCGTCCACTCTCACTCTCAACAAAATCCTGTTGCACTCTCTCTCTCTCCACAAAATCCTGTTCCGCTCTCTCTCTCCACACAATCCTGTTCCACTCTCTCTTTCCACACGCTCCCGTCCACTCTCATTCTCCACAAAATCCTGATCCACTCTCTCTCCACACAATCCTGTTCCACTCACTCTCTCTCTCCACACAATCCTGTTCCACTCTCTCTCTCTCCCCACAATCCTGTTCGACTCTCCGTCTCCACACAATCCTGTTCCACTCTCTCTCTCTCTCCACACAATCCTGTTCCACTCTCTCTCTCCACACAATCCTGTTCCACTCACCCCCTCCACACAATCCTGTTCCACTCTCTCTCTCTCCTCACAATCCTGTTCCACTCTCTCTCTCTCCACACAATCCCGTGCCACTCTCTTTTCTCCACACAATCCTGTTCCACTCTCTCTCTCTCCACACAATCCTGTTCCACTCTCCCTCTCTCTCTCCACACACTCCTGTTCCACATTCTCTCCCTCCACAGAATCCTGATCCACTCTCCCTCTCTCTCCACACAATCCTGATCCACTCTCTCTCTCTCCACACAATCCTGTTCCACTCTCTCACTCTCCACACAATCATGTTCCACTCTCTCTCTCTCCACACAATCCTGTTCCACTCTCTCTCTCCATACAATCCTGTTCCTCTCTCTCTCTCTCCACACAATACTGTTCCACTCTCTCTCTCTCCACACAATCCCGTTCCACTCTCCCGCTCTCCATACGTTCCTGTTCCACTCTCTCTCTCTCCACACAATCCTGTTCCACTCTCTCTCTCTCCACACAATCCTGCTCCACTCTCTCTCTCTCCACACAATACTGTTCCACTCTCCCTCTCCACACAATCCTGTTCCATTCTCTCTCTCTCCTCACAATCCTGTTCCACTCTCTCTCCACACAATCATGTTCCACTCTCTCTCTCTCCACACTATCCTGTTACACTCTCTCTCTCCACAGAATCCTGTTCCACTCTCTCTCTCTCCACACAATCCTGTTCCAATCTCTCTCTCTCCACACAATCCTGTTCCACTCTGTCTCTCCCAAACAATCCTGTTCCTCTCTCTCTCTCTCTCCACACAATCCCGTCCACTCTCACTCTCCACACAATCCTGTTCCACTCTCTCTCTCACTGTCCACACAATCCTGTTTCATTCTCTCTCTCTGTCCACATAATCCTGTTCCACTTTCTCTCTCTCTCCACACAATCCTTTTCCACTCTCTCTCTCTCCACACAATCCGGCTTCACTCTCTCGCTCTCCAAACAAACCAGTTCCACTCTCTCTCTCCAAACAATCCTTTTCCACTCTCTCTCCCTCTCCACACAATCCTGTTCCACTCTCTCTCTCCACACAATCCCGTTCCACTCTCTCTCTCTCCACACAATCCTGTTCCACTCTCTCTCTCTCCACACAATCCCGTTCCACTCTCCCTCTCTCCATACAATCCTGTTCCACTCTCTCTCTCTCCACACAATCCTGTTCCACTCTCTCTCTCTCCACACAATCCTGTTCCACTCTCTCTCTCTCCACACTATCCTGTTCCACTCTCTCTCTCCACACAAGCCTGTTCCACTCTCTCTCTCTCCACACAATCCTGTTCCACTCTCTCTCTCTCCACACAATCCTGATCCACTCTCTCTCTCTCCACACAATCCTGTTCCACTCTCTCTCTCCTCACAATCCTGTTCCACTCTCTCTCTATCCACACAATCCTGTTCCACTCTCTCTCTCTCCACACAATCCTGTTCCACTCTGTCTCTCTCCAAACAAAGCTGTTCCTCTCTCTCTCTCTCTCCACACAATCCCGTCCACTCTCACTCTCCACACAATCCTGTTCCACTCGCTCTCTCACTGTCCACACTATCCTGTTCCATTCTCTCTCTCTGTCCACAAAATACTGTTCCACTCTCTCTCTCTCTCCAGACAATCCTTTTCCACTATCTCTCTCTCCACACAATCCTGTTTCACTCTATCTCTCGCCAAACAATCCAATACCACTCTCCCTCTCCACACAATCCTGTTCCACTCTCCCTCTCCACACAATCCTGTTCCACATTCTCTCTCTCCACACAATCCTGTTCCACTCTCTCTCTCCACACAATCCTGTTCCACTCTCTCTCTCTCCACACAATTCTGTTCCACTCTCTCACTCTCCACACAATCATGTTCCACTATCTCTCACTCCACACAATCCTGTTCCACTCTCTCTCTCCACACAATCCTGTTCCACTCTCTCTCTCTCCACACAAACCCGTTCCACTCTCTCTCTCCACACAATCCTGTTCCATTCTCTCTCTCTGCACACAATCCTGTTCCACTCTCTCTCTCTCCACACAATCATGTTCCACTCTCTCTCTCTCCACACTATCCTGTTCCACTCTCTCTCTCCACAGAATCCTGTTCCACTCTCTCTCTCTCCAAACAATCCTTTTCCACACTCTCTCTCTCCACACAATCCTGTTCCACTCTCTCGCTGTCCACACAATCCTTTTCCAAACTCTCTCTCTCCACACAATCCCGTTCCACTCTCCCTCTCTCCATACAATCCTGTTCCACTCTCTCTCTCTCCACACAATCCTGTTCCACTCTCTCTCTCTCCACACAGTACTGTTCCACTCTCTCTCTCCACACAATACTGTTCCACTCTCTCTCTCCACACAATCCTGTTCCATTCTCTCTCTCTCCACACAATCCTGTTCCACTCTCATTCTCTCCACACCATCATGTTCCACTCTCTCTCTCTCCACACTATCCTGTTCCACTCTCTCTCTCCACAGAATCCTGTTCCACTCTCTCTCTCTCCACACAATCCTGCTCCACTCTCTCTCTCTCCACACAATCCTGTTCCACTCTGTCTCTCTCCAAACAATCCTGTTCCTCTCTTTCTCTCTCTTCACACAATCCCGTCCACTCATACTCTCCATACAATCCTGATCCTCTCTCTCTCTCACTGTCCACACAATCCTGTTCCATTCTCTCTCTCTGTCCACAAAATCCTGTTCCACTCTCTCTCTCTCTCCACACAATCCTTTTCCACTCTCTCTCTCTCCACACAATCCTGTTTAACTCTCTCGCTCTCCAAACAATCCAATACCACTCTCTCTCTCCACACAATCCTGTTCCACTCTCTCTCCCTCTCCACACAATCCTGTTCCACTCTCTCTCTCCACACAATCCCGTTCCAATCTCTCTCTCTCCACACAATCCTGTTCCACTCTCTCTCTCTCCACACAATCCTGTTCCACTCTCCCTCTCTCCATACAATCCGGTTCCACTCTCTCTCTCTCCACACAATCCTGTTCCACTCTCTCTCACTCCACACAATCCTGTTCAACTCTCTCTCTCTCCACACAATACTGTTCCACTCTCTCTCTCCACACAATCCTGTTCCACTCTCTCTCTCTCCACACAATCCTGTTCCACTCTCTCACTCTCCACACAATCCTGTTCCACTCTCCCTCTCCGCAGAATCTGTTCCACTCTCTCTCTCTCTCTCTCCACACAATCCTGTTCCACTCTCTCTCTCCACACAATCCTGTTCCACTCACCCCCTCCACACAATCCTGTTCCACTCTCTCTCTCTCCACACAATCCTGTTCCACTCTCTCTCTCTCCACACAATCCCGGTCCACTCTCTCTCTCTCCACACAATCCTGTTCCACTCTCTCTCTCTCCACACAATCCTGTTCCACTCTCTCTCTCTCTCCACACACTCCTGTTCCACATTCTCTCCCTCCACAGAATCCTGATCCACTCTCCCTCTCTCTCCACACAATCCTGTTCCACTCTCTCTCTCTCCACATAATCCTGTTCCACTCTCTCACTCTCCACACAATCATGTTCCACCCTCTCTCTCTCCACACAATCCTGTTCCACTCTCTCTCTCCTCACAATCCTGTTCCACTCTCTCTCTCTCCACACAGTCCTGTTCCACTCTGTCTCTCTCCAAACAAAGCTGTTCCTCTCTCTCTCTCTCTCCACACAATCCCGTCCACTCTCACTCTCCACACAATCCTGTTCCACTCGCTCTCTCACTGTCCACACTATCCTGTTCCATTCTCTCTCTCTGTCCACAAAATACTGTTCCACACTCTCTCTCTCTCCACAGAATCCTTTTCCACTCTCTCTCTCTCCACACAATCCTGTTTCACTCTCTCGCTCTCCAAACAATCCATTACCACTCTCCCTCTCCACACAATACTGTTCCACTCTCCCTCTCCACACAATCCTGTTCCACATTCTCTCTCTCCACACAATCCTGTTCCACTCTCTCTCTCCACACAATCCTGTCCACTCTCCCTCTCCACACAATCCTGTTCCACTCTCTCTCTCTCCACACAATCTGTTCCACTCTCCCTCTCCACACAATCCTGTTCCACTTTCTCTCTCTCCACACAATCCTGTTCCACTCTCTCTCTCTACACAATCCTGTTCCACTCTCTCTCTCTCCACACATTCCTGTTCCACTCTCCCTCTACACACAATCCTCTTCCACTGTCTCTATCTCCACAAAATCCTGTTCCACTCTCTCTCTCCACACAGTCCGTCCACTCTCACTCTCAACAAAATCCTGTTGCACTCTCTCTCTCTCCACAAAACCCTGTTCCGCTCTCTCTCTCCACACAACCCTCTTCCACTCTCTCTCTCTCCCCACAATCCTGTTCCACTCTCCATCTCCACACAATCCTGTTCCACTCTCTCTCTCTCTCCACACAATCCTGTTCCACTCTCTCTCTCCACACAATCCTGTTCCACTCACACCCTCCACACAATCCTGTTCCACTCTCTCTCTCTCCACACAATCCTGTTCCACTCTCTCTCTCCACACAATCCCGTGCCACTCTCTCTCTCTCCACAGAATCCTGTTCCACTCTCTCTCTCTCCACACAATCCTGTTCCACTCTCTCTCTCTCTCTCCACACACTCCTGTTCCACATTCTCTCCCTCCACAGAATCCTGATCCACTCTCCCTCTCTCTCCACACAATCCTGATCCACTCTCTCTCTCTCCACACAATCCTGTTCCACTCCCAGAATCTCCACACAATCATGTTCCACTCTCTCTCTCTCCACACAATCCTGTTCCACTCTGTCTCTCCACACAATCCTGTTCCACTCTCTCTCTCTCCACACAATCCTGTTCCACTCTCTCTCTCTCCACACAATACTGTTCCACTCTCTCTCTCCACACAATCCTGTTCCATTCTCTCTCTCTCCACACAATCCTGCTCCAGTCTCTCTCTCCACACCATCATGTTCCACTCTCTCTCTCTCCACACTATCCTGTTCCACTCTCTCTCTCCACAGAATCCTGTTCCACTCTCTCTCTCTCCACACAATCCTGCACAACTCTCTCTCTCTCCACACAATCCTGTTCCACTCAGTCTCACTCCAAACAATCCTGTTCCTCTCTCTCTCTCTCTCCACAACATCCCGTCCACTCATACTCTCCACACAATCCTGATCCACTCTCTCTCTCACTGTCCGCACAATCCTGTTCCATTCTCTATCTCTGTCCACAAAATCCTGTTCCACTCTCTCTCTCTCTCCACACAATCCTTTTTCACTCTATCTCTCTCCACACAATCCTGATTCACTCTCTCGCTCTCCAAACAATCCAATACCACTCTATCTCTCCACACAATCCTGTTCCACTCTCTCTCCCTCTCCACACAATCCTGTTCCACTCTCTCTCCCCACACAATCCCGTTCCACTCTCTCTCTCTCCACACAATCCTGATCCACTCGCTCTCTCTCCACACAATCCTGTTCCACTCTCCCTCTCTCCATACAATCCGGTTCCACTCTCTCTCTCTCCACACAATCCTGTTCCACTCACTCTCACTCCACACAATCCTGTTCCACTCTCTCTATCTCCACACAATACTGTTCCACTCTCTCTCTCCACACAATCCTGTTCCACTCTCTCTCTCTCCACACAATCCTGTTCCACTCTCTCACTCTCCACACAATCCTGTTCCACTCTCCCTCTCCACAGAATCCTGTTCCACTCTCTCTCTCTCTCTCCACACAATCCTGTTCCACTCTCTCTCTCCACACAATCCTGTTCCACTCACCCCCTCCACACAATGCTGTTCGACTCTCTCTCTCTCCACACAATCCTGTTCCACTCTCTCTCTCTCCACACCATCCTGTTTCACTCTATCTCTCGCCAAACAATCCAATACCTCTCTCCGTCTCCACACAATCCTGTTCCACTCGCCCTCTCCACACAATCCTGTTCCACATTCTCTCTCTCCACACAATCCTGTTCCACTCTCTCTCTCCACACAATCCTGTCCAATCTCCCTCTCCACACAATCCTGTTCCAATCTCTCTCTCTCCACACAATTCTGTTCCACTCTCCCTCGCCACACAATCCTGTTCCACTCTCTCTCTCTCCACACATTCCTGTTCCACTCTCCCTCTCCACACAATCCTCTTCCACTCTCTCTCTCTCCACACAATCCTGTTCCACTCTCTCTCTCCACACAGTCCGTCCACTCTCACTCTCAACAAAATCCTGATGCACTCTCTCTCTCTACACACAATCCTGTTCCACTCTCTCTCTCCACACAGTCCGTCCACTCTCATTCTCCACAAAATCCTGTTCCACTCTCTCTCCACACAATCCTGTTCCACTCACTCTCTCTCTCCACACAATCCTGTTACACTCTCTCTCTCTCCCCACAATCCTGTTCCACTCTCCGTCTCCACACAATCCTGTTCCACTCTCTCTCTCTCTCCACACAATCCTGTTCCACTCTCTCTCTCCACACAATCCTGTTCCACTCAGCCCCTCCACACAATCCTGTTCCACTCTCTCTCTCTCCACACAATCCTGTTCCACTCTCTCTCTCTCCACACAATCCCGTGCCACTCTCTCTTTCTCCACACAATCCTGTTCCACTCTCTCTCTCTCCACACAATCCTGTTCCACTCTCTCTCCCTCTCTGCACACACTCCTGTTCCACATTCTCTCCCTCCACAGAATCCTGATCCACTCTCCCTCTCTCTCCACACAATCCTGATCCACTCTCTCTCTCTCCACACAATCCTGTTCCACTCTCTCACTCTCCACACAATCATGTTCCACTCTCTCTCTCTCCACACAATCCTGTTCCACTCTCTCTCTCCACACAATCCTGTTCCACTCTCTCTCTCTCCACACAATCCTGTTCCACTCTCTCTCTCTCCACACAATCCCGTTCCACTCTCCCGCTCTCCATACAATCCTGTTCCACTCTCTCTCTCTCCACACAATCCTGTTCCACTCTCTCTCTCTCCACACAATCCTGTTCCACTCTCTCTCTCTCCACACAATACTGTTCCACTCTCTCTCTCCACACAATCCTGTTCCATTCACTCTCTCTCCACACAATCCTGTTCCACTCTCTCTCTCTCCACACAATCATGTTCCACTCTCTCTCTCTCCACACTATCCTGTTCCACTCTCTCTCTCCACAAAATCCTGTTCCACTCTCTCTCTCTCCTCACAATCCTGTTCCTATCTCTCTCTCTCCACACAATCCTGTTCCACTCTGTCTCTCCCCAAACAATCCTGTTCCTCTCTCTCTCTCTTTCCACACAATCCCGTCCACTCTCACTCTCCACACAATCCTGTTCCACTCTCTCTCTCACTGTCCATACAATCCTGTTCCATTCTCTCCCTCTGTCCACATAATCCTGTTCCACTCTCTCTCTCTCTCTCCACACAATCCTTTTCCACTGTCTCTCTCTCCACACAATCCGGTTTCACTCTCTCGCTCTCCAAACAATCCAATACCACTCTCTCTCTCCACACAATCCTTTTCCACTCTCACTCCCTCTCCACACAATCCTGTTCCACTCTCTCTCTCCACACAATCCCGTTCCACTCTCTCTCTCTCCGCACAATCCTGTTCCACTCTCTCTCTCTCCACACAATCCCGTTCCACTCTCCCTCTCTCCATACAATCCTGTTCCACTCTCTCTCTCTCCACACAATCCTGTTCAACTCTCTCTCTCTCCACACAATCCTGTTCCACTCTCTCTCTCTTCACACTATCCTGTTCCACTCTCTCTCTCCACACAATCCTGTTCCACTCTCTCTCTCTCCACACAATGCTGTTCCACTCTCTCTCTCTCCACAAAATCCTGATCCACTCTGTCTCTCTCCACACAGTCCTGTTCCACTCTCTGTCTCTCTCCACACAATCCTGTTCCACTCTCTCTCTCTCTCCACAATCCTGTTCCACTCTCCCTCTCCACACAATCCTGTACAATCTCTCTCTCTCTCCATACAATCCTGGTCCACTCTCTCTCTCCACACAATCCTGTTCCACTCACCCCCTCCACACAATACTGTTCCACTCTCTCTCTCTCCACACAATCCTGTTCCACTCTCTCTCTCTCCACACAATCCAGTTCCACTCTCTCTCGCTCCACACAATCCTGTTCCACTCTCTCTCTATCCACTCAATCCTGTTCCACTCTCTCTCTCTCTCTCCACACACTCCTGTTCCACATTCTCTCCCTCCACAGAATCCTGATCCACTCTCCCTCTCACTCCACACAATCCTGTTCCACTCTCTCTCTCTCCACACAATCCTGTTCCACTCTCTCTCTCTCCACACAATCATGTTCCACTCTCTCTCTCTCCACACAATCCTGTTCCACTCTCTCTCTCCACACAATCCTGTTCCACTCTCTCTCTCTCCACACAATCCGGTTCCACTCTCTCTCTCTCCACACAATCCTGTTCCACTCTGTCTCTCTCCAAACAAAGCTGTTCCTCTCTCTCTCTCTCTCCACCCAATCCCGTCCACTCTCACTCTCCACACAATCCTGTTCCACTCGCTCTCTCACTGTCCACACTATCCTATTCCATTCTCTCTCTCTGTCCACAAAATACTGTTCCACTCTCTCTCTCTCTCCAGACAATCCTTTTCCACTCTCTCTCTCTCCACACAATCCTGTTTCACTCTATCGCTCGCCAAACAATCCAATACCACTCTCCCTCTCCACACAATCCTGTTCCACTCTCCCTCTCCACACAATCCTGTTCCACATTCTCTCTCTCCACACAATCCTGTTCCACTCTCTCTCTCCACACAATCCTGTCCACTCTCGCTCTCCACACAATCCTGTTCCACTCTCTCTCTCTCCACACAATCCTGTTCCACTCTCCCTCTCCACACAACCCTGTTACACTCTCACTCTATCCACACAATCCTGTTCCACTCTCTCTCTCCACACAATCCAGTTCCACTCTCTCTCTCTCCACACATTCCTGTTCCGCTCTCCCTCTCCACACAGTCCTTCCACTCTCATTCTCCACAAAATCCTGTTGCACTCTCTCTCTCTCCACAAAATCCTGTTCCGCTCTCTCTCTCCACACAATCCTGTTCCACTCTCTCTATCCACGCAGTCCGTACACTCTCATTCTCCACTAAATCCTGTTCCACTCTCTCTCCACACAATCCTGTTCCACTCTCTCTCTCTCTCCACACAATCCTGTTCCACTCTCTCTCTCTCCCCACAATCCTGTTCCACTCTCCCTCTCCACACAATCCTGTTCCACTATCTCTCTCTCTCTCTCCACACAATCCTGTTCCACTCACCCCCTCCACACAATCCTGTTCCACTCTCTCTCTCTCCACACAATCCTGTTCCACTCTCTCTCTCTCCACACAATCCCGTTCCACTCTCTCTCTCTCCACACAATCCTGTTCCACTCTCTCTCTCTCCACACAATCCTGATCCACTCTCTCTCTCCACACAGACCGTCCACTCACATTCTCCACAAAATCCAGTTCCATTCTCTCTCTCCACACAATCCTGATCCAATCTATCTCTCTCCACACAATCCTGTTCCACTCTCTCTCTCTCTCCACAATCCTGTTCCTCTCTCCCTCCCCACACATTCCTGTTCCACTCTCTGACTCTCTCCTCACAATCCTGTTCCTCTCTCTCTCTCCACACAATCCTGTTCGACTCACCCCCTCCACACAATCCTGTTCCACTCTCTCTCTCTCCACACAATCCTGTTCCACTCTCTCTCTCCACACAATCCCGTTCCACTCTCTCTCTCTCCACACAATCCTGATCCACTCTCTCTCTCTCCACACAATCCTGTTCCACTCTCTCTCTCTCTCTCCACACAATCCTGTTCCACTCTCTCTCTCCACACAATCCCGTTCCACTCTCTCTCTCTCCACACAATCCTGTTCCACATTCTCTCTCTCCAAACAATCCTGTTCCACTCTCTCTCTCCACACAATCCTGTCCACTCTCCCTCTCCACACAATCCTGTTCCACTCTCTCTCTCTCCACACAATCCTGTTCCACTCTCCCTCTCCACACAATCCTGTTCCACTCTCTCTCTCTCCACACAATCCTGTTCCACTCTCTCTCTCTACACAATCCTGTTCCACTCTCTCTCTCTCCACACATTCCTGTTCCACTCTCCCTCTCCACACAATCCTCTTCCACTCTCTCTCTCTCCACACAATCCTGTTCCACACTCTCTCTCCACACAGTCCGTCCACTCTCACTCTCAACAAAATCCTGTTGCACTCTCTCTCTCTCCACAAATCCTGTTCCGTTCTCTCTCTCCACACAATCCTGCACAACTCTCTCTCTCTCCACACAATCCTGTTCCACTCAGTCTCACTCCAAACAATCCTGTTCCTCTCTCTCTCTCTCTCCACACCATCCGGTCCACTCATACTCTCCACACAATCCTGATCCACTCTCTCTCTCACTGTCCGCACAATCCTGTTCCATTCTCTCTCTCTGTCCACAAAATCCTGTTCCACTCTCTCTCTCTCTCCACACAATCCTGATTCACTCTCTCGCTCTCCAAACAATCCAATACCACTCTATCTCTCCACACAATCCTGTTCCACTCTCTCTCCCTCTCCACACAATCCTGTTCCACTCTCTCTCCCCACACAATCCCGTTCCACTCTCTCTCTCTCCACACAATCCTGTTCCACTCGCTCTCTCTCCACACAATCCTGTTCCACTCTCCCTCTCTCCATACAATCCGGTTCCACTCTCTTTCTCTCCACACAATCCTGTTCCACTCTCTCTCTCTCCACACAATCCTGTTCCACTCTCTCACTCTCCACACAATCCTGTTCCACTCTCCCTCTCCACAGAATCCTGTTCCACTCTCTCTCTCTCTCTCTCCACACAATCCTGTTCCACTCTCTCTCTCCACACAATCCTGTTCCACTCACCCCCTCCACACAATGCTGTTCGACTCTCTCTCTCTCCACACAATCCTGTTCCACTCTCTCTCTCTCCACACAATCCTGATCCACTCTGTCTCTCTCCACACAGTCCTGTTCCACTCTCTGTCTCTCTCCACACAATCCTGTTCCACTCTCTCTCTCTCTCCACAATCCTGTTCCACTCTCCCTCTCCACAGAATCCTGTACAATCTCTCTCTCTCTCCATACAATCCTGGTCCACTCTCTCTCTCCACACAATCCTGTTCCACTCACCCCCTCCACACTATACTGTTCCCCTCTCTCTCTCCACACAATCCTGTTCCACTCTCTCTCTCTCCACACAATCCCGTTCCACTCTCTCTCGCTCCACACAATCCTGTTCCACTCTCTCTCTATCCACACAATCCTGTTCCACTCTCTCTCTCTCTCTCCACACACTCCTGTTCCACATTCTCTCCCCCCACAGAATCCAGATCCACTCTCCCTCTCTCTCCACACAATCCTGTTCCACTCTCTCTCTCTCCACACAATCCTGTTCCACTCTCTCTCTCTCCACACAATCATGTTCCACTCTCTCTCTCTCCACACAATCCTGTTCCACTCTCTCTCTCCACACAATCCTGTTCCACTCTCTCTCTCTCCACACAATCCGGTTCCACTCTCTCTCTCTCCACACAATCCTGTTCCACTCTGTCTCTCTCCAAACAAAGCTGTTCCTCTCTCTCTCTCTCTCCACACAATCCCGTCCACTCTCATTCTCCACACAATCCTGTTCCACTCGCTCTCTCACTGTCCACACTATCCTATTCCATTCTCTCTCTCTGTCCACAAAATACTGTTCCACTCTCTCTCTCTCTCCACACAATCCTTTTCCACTCTCTCTCTCTCCACACAATCCTGTTTCACTCTATCGCTCGCCAAACAATCCAATACCACTCTCCCTCTCCACACAATCCTGTTCCACTCTCCCTCTCCACACAATCCTGTTCCACATTCTCTCTCTCCACAAAATCCTGTTCCACTCTCTCTCTCTACACAATCCTGTCCACTCTCGCTCCCCACACAATCCTGTTCCACTCTCTCTCTCTCCACACAATCCTGTTCCACTCTCCCTCTCCACACAACCCTGTTACACTCTCTCTCTATCCACACAATCCTGTTCCACTCTCTCACTCCACACAATCCAGTTCCACTCTCTCTCTCTCCACACATTCCTGTTCCACTCTCCCTCTCCACACAGTCCGTCCACTCTCATTCTCCACAAAATGCTGTTGCACTCTCTCTCTCTCCACAAAATCCTGTTCCGCTCTCTCTCTCCACACAATCCTGTTCCACTCTCTCTCTCCACACAGTCCGTACACTCTCATTCTACACTAAATCCTGTTCCACTCTCTCTGCACGCAATCCTGTTCCACTCTCTCTCCCTCCACACAATCCCGTTCCACACTCCCTCTCTCCATACAATCCTGTTCCACTCTCTCTCTCTCCACACAATCCTGTTCAACTCTCTCTCTCCACACAATCCTGTTCCACTCTCTCTCTCTTCACACTATCCTGTTCCACTCTCTCTCTCCACACAATCCTGTTCCACTCTCTCTCTCTCCACACAATCCTGTCCACTCTCGCTCTCCACACAATCCTGTTCCACTCTCTCTCTCTCCACACAATCCTGTTCCACTCTCCCTCTCCACACAAACCTGTTACGCTCTCTCTCTATCCACACAATCCTGTTCCACTCTCTCTCTCCACACAATCCTCTTCCACTCTCTCTCTCTCCACACATTCCTGTTCCACTCTCCCTCTCCACACAGTCCGTCCACTCTCATTCTCCACAAAATGCTGTTGCACTCTCTCTCTCTCCACAAAATCCTGTTCCGCTCTCTCTCTCCACACAATCCTGTTCCACTCTCTCTCTCCACACAGTCCGTACACTCTCATTCTCCACTAAATCCTGTTCCACTCTCTCTCCACACAATCCTGTTCCACTCTCTCTCTCTCCACACAATCCCGTTCCACACTCCCTCTCTCCATACAATCCTGTTCCACTCTCTCTCTCTCCACACAATCCTGTTCAACTCTCTCTCTCTCCACACAATCCTGTTCCACTCTCTCTCTCTTCACACTATCCTGTTCCACTCTCTCTCTCCACACAATCCTGTTCCACTCTCTCTCTCTCCACACAATCCTGTTCCACTCTCTCTCTCTCCACACAATCCTGATCGACTCTGTCTCTCTCCGCACAATCCTGTTCCACTCTCTGTCTCTCTCCACACAATCCTGTTCCACTCTCTCTCTCTCTCCACAATCCTGTTCCACTCTCCCTCTCCACACAATCCTGTACAATCTCTCTCTCTCTCCATACAATCCTGGTCCACTCTCTCTCTCTCCACACAATCCTGTTTCACTCTATCGCTCGCCAAACAATCCAATACCACTCTCCCTCTCCACACAATCCTGTTCCACTCTCCCTCTCCACACAATCCTGTTCCACATTCTCTCTCTCCACACAATCCTGTTCCACTCTCTCTCTCCACACAATCCTGTCCACTCTCGCTCTCCACACAATCCTGTTCCACTCTCTCTCTCTCCACACAATCCTGTTCCACTCTCCCTCTCCACACAACCCTGTTACACTCTCTCTCTATCCACACAATCCTGTTCCACTCTCTCTCTCCACACAATCCAGTTCCACTCTCTCTCTCTCCACACATTCCTGTTCCACTCTCCCTCTCCACACAGTCCGTCCTCTCTCATTCTCCACAAAATCCTGTTGCATTCTCTCTCTCTCCACAAAATCCTGTTCCGCTCTCTCTCTCCACACAATCCTGTTCCACTCTCTCTATCCACACAATCCGTACACTCTCATTCTCCACTAAATCCTGTTCCACTCTCTCTCCACACAATCCTGTTCCACTCTCTCTCTCTCTCCACACAATCCTGTTCCACTCTCTCTCTCTCCCCACAATCCTGTTCCACTCTCCCTCTCCACACAATCCTGTTCCACTATCTCTCTCTCTCTCTCCACACAATCCTGTTCCACTCACCCCCTCCACACAATCCTGTTCCACTCTCTCTCTCTCCACACAATCCTGTTCCACTCTCTCTCTCACCACACAATCCCGTTCCACTCTCTCTCTCTCCACACAATCCTGTTCCACTCTCTCTCTCTCCACACAATCCTGATCCACTCTCTCTCTCCACACAGTCCGTCCACTCTCATTCTCCACAAAATCCAGTTCCATTCTCTCTCTCCACACAATCCTGATCCACTCTATCTCTCTCCACACAATCCTGTTCCACTCTCTCTCTCTCTCCACAATCCTGTTCCACTCTCCCTCCCCACATATTCCTGTTCCACTCTCTGTCTCTCTCCTCACAATCCTGTTCCACTCTCTCTCTCCACACAATCCTGTTCGACTCACCCCCTCCACACAATCCTGTTCCACTCTCTCTCTCTCCACACAATCCTGTTCCACTCTCTCTCTCCACACAATCCCGTTCCACTCTTTCTCTCTCCACACAATCCTGATCCACTCTCTCTCTCTCCACACAATCCTGTTCCACTCTCTCTCTCTCTCTCCACACAATCCTGTTCCACTCTCTCTCTCCACACAATCCCGTTCCACTCTCTCTCTCTCCACACAATCCTGTTCCACATTCTCTCTCTGCACACAATCCTGTTCCACTCTCTCCCTCCACACAATCCTGTCCACTCTCCCTCTCCACACAATCCTGTTCCACTCTCTCTCTCTCCACACAATCCTGTTCCACTCTCCCTCTCCACACAATCCTGTTCCACTCTCTCTCTCTCCACACAATCCTGTTCCACTCTCTCTCTCTACACAATCCTGTTCCACTCTCTCTCTCTCCACACATTCCTGTTCCACTCTCCCTCTCCACACAATCCTCTTCCACTCTCTCTCTCTCCACACAATCCTGTTCCACTCTCTCTCTCCACACAGTCCGTCCATTCTCACTCTCAACAAAATCCTGTTGCACTCTCTCTCTCTCCACAAAATCCTGTTCCGCTCTCTCTCTCCACACAATCCTGTTCCACTCTCTCTTTCCACACGGTCCGTCCACTCTCATTCTCCACAAAATCCTGTTCCACTCTCTCTCCACACAATCCTGTTCCACTCACTCTCTCTCTCCACAGAATCCTGTTCCAATCTCTCTCTCTCCCCACAATCCTGTTCCACTCTCCGTCTCCACACAATCCTGTTCCACTCTCTCTCTCTCTCCACACAATCCTGTTCCACTCTCTCTCTCCACACAATCCTGTACCACTCACCCCCTCCACACAATCATGTTCCACTCTCTCTCTCTCCACACAATCCTGTTCCACTCTCTCTCTCCACACAATCCTGTTCCACTCTCTCTCTTTCCACACAATACTGTTCCACTCTCTCTCTCTCCACACAATCCCGTTCCACTCTCCCGCTCTCCATACGATCCTGTTCCACTCTCTCTCTCTCCACACAATCCTGTTCCACTCTCTCTCTCTCCACACAATCCTGTTCCACTCTCTCTCTCTCCACACAATACTGTTCCACTCTCTCTCTCCACACAATCCTGTTCCATTCTCTCTCTCTCCTCACAATCCTGTTCCACTCTCTCTCTCTCCACACAATCATGTTCCACTCTCTCTCTCTCCACACTATCCTGTTCCACTCTCTCTCTCCACAGAATCCTGTTCCACTCTCTCTCTCTCCACACAATCCTGTTCCAATCTCTCTCTCTCCAGACAATCCAGTTCCACTCTCTCTCTCCCCAAACAATCCTGTTCCTCTCTCTCTCTCTCTCCACACAATCCCGTCCACTCTCACTCTCCGCACAATCCTGTTCCACTCTCTCTCTCACTGTCCACACAATCCTGTTTCATTCTCTCTCTCTGTCCACATAATCCTGTTCCACTTTCTCTCTCTCTCCACACAATCCTTTTCCACTCTCTCTCTCTCCACACAATCCGGCTTCACTCTCTCGCTCTCCAAACAAACCAATAAAACTCTCTCTCTCCACACAATCCTTTTCCACTCTCTCTCCCTCTCCACACAATCCTGTTCCACTCTCTCTCTCCACACAATCCCGTTCCACTCTCTCTCTCTCCACACAATCCTGTTCCACTCTCTCTCTCTCCACACAATCCCGTTCCAATCTCCCTCTCTCCATACAATCCTGATCCACTCTCTCTCTCTCCACACAATCCTGTTCCACTCTCTCTCTCTCCACACAATCCTGTTCCACTCTCTCTCTCTCCACACTATCCTGTTCCACTCTCTCTCTCCACTCAAGCCTGTTCCACTCTCTCTCTCTCCACACAATCCTGTTCCACTCTCTCTCTCTCCACACAATCCTGATCCACTCTGTCTCTCTCCACACAATCCTGTTCCACTCTCTCTCTCCTCACAATCCTGTTCCACTCTCTCTCTCTCCACACAATCCGGTTCCACTCTCTCTCTCTCCACACAATCCTGTTCCACTCTGTCTCTCTCCAAACAAAGCTGTTCCTCTCTCTCTCTCTCTCCACACAATCCCGTCCACTCTCACTCTCCACACAATCCTGTTCCACTCGCTCTCTCACTGTCCACACTATCCTGTTCCATTCTCTCTCTCTGTCCACAAAATACTGTTCCACTCTCTCTCTCTCTCCACACAATCCTTTTCCACTATCTCTCTCTCCACACAATCCTGTTTCACTCTATCTCTCGCCAAACAATCCAATACCACTCTCCCTCTCCACACAATCCTGTTCCACTCTCCCTCTCCACACAATCCTGTTCCACATTCTCTCTCTCCACACAATCCTGTTCCACTCTATCTCTCCACACAATCCTGTCCACTCTCCCTCTCCACACAATCCTGTTCCACTCTCTCTCTCTCCACACAATCCTGTTCCACTCTCTCTCTCCACACAATCCTGTTCCACTCTCTCTCTCTCCACACAATCCTGTTCCACTCTCTCTCTCTAAACAATCCTGTTCCACTCTCTCTCTCTCCACACATTCCTGTTCCACTCTCCCTCTCCACACAATCCTCTCCACTCTCTCTCTCTCCACACAATCCTGTTCCACTCTCTCTCTCCACACAGTCCGTCCACTCTCACTCTCAACAAAATCCTCTTGCACTCTCTCTCTCTCCACAAAATCCTGTTCGGCTCTCTCTCTCCACACCATCCTGTTCCACTCTCTCTCTCCACAGAGTCCGCCCACTCTCATTCTCCAAAAAATCCTGTTCCAATCTCTCTCCACACAATCCTGTTCCACTCAATCTCTCTCTCCACACAATCCTGTTCCACTCTCTCTCTCTCTCCCCACATTCCTGTTCCACTCTCCGTCTCCACAGAATCCTGTTCCACTCTCTCTCTCTCTCCACACAATCCTGTTCCACTCTCTCTCTCCACACAATCCTGTTCCACTCACCCCCTCCACACAATCCTGTTCCACTCTCTCTCTCTCCACACAATCCTGTTCCACTCTCTCCCTCTCCACACAATCCCGTGCCACTCTCTCTTTCTCCACACAATCATGTTCCACTCTCTCTCTCTCCACACAATCCTGTTCCACTCTCTCTCTCTCTCTCCACACACTCCTGTTCCACATTCTCTCCCTCCACAGAATCCTGATCCACTCTCCCTCTCTCTCCACACAATCCTGATCCACTCTCTCTCTCTCCACACAATCCTGTTCCACTCTCTCACTCTCCACACAATCATGTTCCACTCTCTCTCTCTCCACACAATCCTGTTCCACTCTCTCTCTCCACACAATCCTGTTCCACTCTCTCTCTCTCCACACAATACCGTTCCACTCTCTCTCTCCACACAATCCTGTTCCATTCTCTCTCTCTCCACACAATCCTGTTCCACTCTCTCTCTCTCCACACAATCATGTTCCACTCTCTCTCTCTCCACACTATCCTGTTCCACTCTCTCTCTCCACAGAATCCTGTTCCACTCTCTCTCTCTCCACACAATCCTGTTCCAATCTCTCTCTCTCCACACAACCCTGTTCCACTCTGTCTCTCACCAAACAATCCTGTTCCTCTCTCTCTCTCTCTCCACACAATCCCGTCCACTCTCACTCTCCGCACAATCCTGTTCCACTCTCTCTCTCACTGTCCATACAATCCTGTTCCATTCTCTCTCTCTGTCCACATAATCCTGTTCCACTTTCTCTCTCTCTCCACACAATCCTTTTCCACTCTCTCTCTCTCCACACAATCCGGTTTCACTCTCTCGCTCTCCAAACAAACCAATACCACTCTCCCTCTGCACACAATCCTGTTCCACTCTCTCTCTCCACACAATCCCGTTCCACTCTCTCTCTCTCCACACAATCCTGTTCAACTCTCTCTCTCTCCACACAATCCCGTTCCACTCTCCCTCTCTCCATACAATCCTGTTCCACTCTCTCTCTCCACACAATCCTGTTCCACTCTCTCTCTCTCCACACAATCCTGTTCCACTCTCTCTCTCTCCACACTATCCTGTTCCACTCTCTCTCTCCACACAATCCTGTTCCAGTCTCTCTCTCTCCACACAATCCTGTTCCACTCTCTCTCTCTCCACACAATCCTGATCCACTCTCTCTCTCTCTCCACACAATCCTGTTCCTCTCTCTCTCTCTCTCCACAATCCTGTTCCACTCTCCCTCTCCCCACAATCCTGTTCCACTCTCCGTCTCCACACAATCCTGTTCCACTCTCTCTCTCTCTCCACACAATCCTGTTGCACTCTCTCTCTCCACACAATCCTGTTCCATTCACCCCCTCCACACAATCCTGTTCCACTCTCTCTCTCTCCACACAATCCTGTTCCACTCTCTCTCTCTCCACACAATCCTGTTCCACTCTCTCTCTCTCCACACAATCCTGATCCACTCTGTCTCTCTCCACACAATCCTGTTCCACTCTCTCTCTCTCTCCACACAATCCTGTTCCACTCTCTCTCTCTCTCCACAATCCTGTTCCACTCTCCCTCTCCCCACAATCCTGTTCCACTCTCCGTCTCCACACAATCCTGTTCCACTCTCTCTCTCTCTCCACACAATCCTGTTCCACTCTCTCTTTCCACACAATCCTGTTCCATTCACCCCCTCCACACAATCCTGTTCCACTCTCTCTCTCTCCACACAATCCTGTTCCACTCTCTCTCTCGCTCTCCACACACTCCTGTTCCACATTCTCTACCTCCACAGATTCCTGATCCACTCTCCCTCTCTATCCACACAATCCTGATCCACTCTGTCTCTCTCTACACAATCCTGTTCCACTCTATCACTCTCCACACAATCATGTTCCACTCTCTCTCTCTCCACACAATCCTGTTCCACTCTCTCTCTCCACACAATCCTGTTCCACTCTCTGTCTCTCCACACAATCCATTTCCACACTCTCTCTCTCCACACAATCCCGTTCCACTCTCCCTCTCTCCATACAATCCTGTTCCACTCTCTCTCTCTCCACACAATCCTGTTCCACACTCTCTCTCTCCACACAATCCTGTTCCACTCTCTCTCTCCACAGAATACTGTTCCACTCTCTCTCTCCACACAATCCTGTTCCATTCTCTCTCTCTCCACACAATCCTGTTCCACTCTCATTCTCTCCACACCAACATGTTCCACTCTCTCTCTCTCCACACTATCCTGTTCCACTCTCTCTCTCCACAGAATCCTGTTCCACTCTCTGTCTCTCCACACAATCCTGCTCCACTCTCTCTCTCTCCACACAATCCTGTTCCACTCTGTCTCTCTCCAAACAATCCTGTTCCTCTCTCTCTCTCTCCACACAATCCCGTCCACTCGTACTCTCCATACAATCCTGATCCACTCTCTCTCTCTCTCTCCACATATTCCTGTTCCACTCTCTCTCACTCCACACAATCCTGTTCAACTCTCTCTCTCTCCACACAATACTGTTCCACTCTCTCTCTCCACAGAATCCTGTTCCACTCTCTCTCTCTCCACACAATCCTGTTCCACTCTCTCTCTCTCCACACAATCCTGTTCCAGTCTCTCTCTCTCCACAC
This sequence comes from Cetorhinus maximus, assembly GCF_964194155.1. NCBI lineage: Eukaryota > Metazoa > Chordata > Chondrichthyes > Lamniformes > Cetorhinidae > Cetorhinus > Cetorhinus maximus. The sequence continues at coordinate 74,562 of NW_027596754.1, read as the reverse complement.
AATCCCGGTCCACTCTCTCTCTCTCCACACAATCCTGTTCCACTCTCTCTCTCTCCACACAATCCTGTTCCACTCTCTCTCTCTCTCTCCACACACTCCTGTTCCACATTCTCTCCTTCCACAGAATCCTGATCCACTCTCCCTCTCTCTCCACACAATCCTGTTCCACTCTCTCTCTCTCCACATTATGCTGTTCCACTCTCTCACTCTCCACACAATCCTGTTCCACTCTCTCTCTCTCTCCACACAATCCTGTTCCACTCTCTCTCTCTACACAATCCTGTTCCACTCTCTCTCTCTCCACACATTCCTGTTCCACTCTCCCTCTCCAAACAATCCTCTTCCACTCTCTCTCTCTCCACACAATCCTGTTCCACTCTCTCTCTCCACACAGTCCGTCCACTCTCACTCTCAACAAAATCCTGTTGCACTCTCTCCCTCTCCACAAAACCCTGTTCCGCTCTCTCTCTCCACACAATCCTGTTCCACTCTCTCTCTCACACATTCCGTCCACTCTCAATCTCCACAAAATCCATTTCTACTCTCTCTCCGCACAATCCTGTTCCACTCACTCTCTCTCTCCACACAACCCTGTTCCACTCTCTCTCTCTCCCCACAATCCTGTTCCACTCTCCATCTCCACACAATCTTGTTCCACTATCTCTCTCTCTCCACACAATCCTGTTCCACTCTCTCTCAACACACAATCCTGTTCCACTCACCCCCTCCACACAATCCTGTTCCACTCTCTCTCTCTCCACACAATCCTGTTCCACTCTCTCTCTCCACACAATCCCGTGCCACTCTCTCTCCACACAATCCTGTTCCACTCTCTCTCTCTCCACACAATCCTGTTCCACTCCCTCTCTCTCTCTCCACACACTCCTGTTCCACATTCTCTCCCTCCACAGAATCCTGATCCACTCTCCCTCTCTCTCCACACAATCCTGATCCACTCTCTCTCTCTCCACACAATCCTGTTCCACTCCCACAATCTCCACACAATCATGTTCCACTCTCTCTCTCTCCACACAATCCTGTTCCACTCTCTCTCTCCACACAATCCTGTTCCACTTTCTCTCTCTCCACACAATCCTGTTCCACTCTCTCTCTCTCCACACAATCCCGTTCCACTCTCCCGCTCTCCATACAATCCTGTTCCACTCTCTCTCTCTCCACACAATCGTTTTCCACTCTCTCTCTCTCCACACAATCCTGTTCCACTCTCTCTCTCTCCACACAATACTGTTCCACTCTCTCTCTCCACACAATCCTGTTCCATTCTCTCTCTCTCCACACAATCCTGCTCCACTCTCTCTCTCTCCACACCATCATGTTCCACTCTCTCTCTCTCCACACTATCCTGTTCCACTCTCTCTCTCCACAGAATCCTGTTCCACTCTCTCTCTCTCCACACAATCCTGTTCCACTCTCTCTCTCTCCACACAATCCTGTTCCAGTCAGTCTCACTCCAAACAATCCTGTTCCTCTCTCTCTCTCTCTCCACACCATCCCGTCCACTCATACTCTCCACACAATCCTGATCCACTCTCTCTCTCACTGTCCGCACAATCCTGTTCCATTCTCTCTCTCTGTCCACAAAATCCTGTTCCACTCTCTCTCTCTCTCCACACAATCCTTTTCCACTCTCTCTCTCTCCACACAATCCTGATTCACTCTCTCGCTCTCCAAACAATCCAATACCACTCTATCTCTCCAGACAATCCTGTTCCACTCTCTCTCCCTCTCCACACAATCCTGTTCAACTCTCTCTCTCCACACAATCCCGTTCCACTCTCTCTCTCTCCACACAATCCTGTTCCACTCTCCCTCTCTCCATACAATCCGGTTCCACTCTCTCTCTCTCCACACAATCCTGTTCCACTCTCTCTCACTCCACACAATCCTGTTCCACTCTCTCTCTCTCCACACAATACTGTTCTACTCTCTCTCTCCACACTATCCTGTTCCACTCTCTCTCTCTCCACACAATCCTGTTTCACTCTCTCACTCTCCACACAATCCTGTTCCACTCACCCTCTCCACACAATCCTGTTCCACTCTCTCACTCTCCACACAATCCTGTTCCACTCACCCTCTCCACAGAATCCTGTTCCACTCTCTCTCTCTCTCTCTCCACACAATCCTGTTCCACTCTCTCTCTCTCCACACAATCCTGTTCCACTCTCTCACTCTCCACACAATCCTGTTCCACTCACCCCCTCCACACAATGCTGTTCGACTCTCTCTCTCTCCACACAATCCTGTTCCACTCTCTCTCTCTCCACACCATCCTGTTTCACTCTATCTCTCGCCAAACAATCCAATACCACTCTCCGTCTCCACACAATCCTTTTCCACTCTCCCTCTCTACACAATCCTGTTCCACATCCTCTCTCTCCACACAATCCTGTTCCACTCTCTCTCTCCACACAATCCTGTCCAATCTCCCTCTCCACACAATCCTGTTCCACTCTCTCTCTCTCCACACAATCCTGTTCCACTCTCCCTCTCCACACAATCCTGTTCCACTCTATCTCTCTCCACACAATCCTGTTCCACTCTCTCTCTCTACACAATCCTGTTCCACTCTCTCTCTCTCCACACATTCCTGTTCCACTCTCCCTCTCCAAACAATCCTCTTCCACTCTCTCTCTCTCCACACAATCCTGTTCCACTCTCTCTCTCCACACAGTCCGTCCACTCTCACTCTCAACAAAATCCTGTTGCACTCTCTCCCTCTCCACAAAACCCTGTTCCGCTCTCTCTCTCCACACAATCCTGTTCCACTCTCTCTCTCCACACATTCCGTCCACTCTCAATCTCCACAAAATCCATTTCTACTCTCTCTCCGCACAATCCTGTTCCACTCACTCTCTCTCTCCACACAACCCTGTTCCACTCTCTCTCTCTCCCCACAATCCTGTTCCACTCTCCATCTCCACACAATCTTGTTCCACTATCTCTCTCTCTCCACACAATCCTGTTCCACTCTCTCTCAACACACAATCCTGTTCCACTCACCCCCTCCACACAATCCTGTTCCACTCTCTCTCTCTCCACACAATCCTGTTCCACTCTCTCTCTCCACACAATCCCGTGCCACTCTCTCTCCACACAATCCTGTTCCACTCTCTCTCTCTCCACACAATCCTGTTCCACTCCCTCTCTCTCTCTCCACACACTCCTGTTCCACATTCTCTCCCTCCACAGAATCCTGATCCACTCTCCCTCTCTCTCCACACAATCCTGATCCACTCTCTCTCTCTCCACACAATCCTGTTCCACTCCCACAATCTCCACACAATCATGTTCCACTCTCTCTCTCTCCACACAATCCTGTTCCACTCTCTCTCTCCACACAATCCTGTTCCACTTTCTCTCTCTCCACACAATCCTGTTCCACTCTCTCTCTCTCCACACAATCCCGTTCCACTCTCCCGCTCTCCATACAATCCTGTTCCACTCTCTCTCTCTCCACACAATCGTTTTCCACTCTCTCTCTCTCCACACAATCCTGTTCCACTCTCTCTCTCTCCACACAATACTGTTCCACTCTCTCTCTCCACACAATCCTGTTCCATTCTCTCTCTCTCCACACAATCCTGCTCCACTCTCTCTCTCTCCACACCATCATGTTCCACTCTCTCTCTCTCCACACTATCCTGTTCCACTCTCTCTCTCCACAGAATCCTGTTCCACTCTCTCTCTCTCCACACAATCCTGTTCCACTCTCTCTCTCTCCACACAATCCTGTTCCAGTCAGTCTCACTCCAAACAATCCTGTTCCTCTCTCTCTCTCTCTCCACACCATCCCGTCCACTCATACTCTCCACACAATCCTGATCCACTCTCTCTCTCACTGTCCGCACAATCCTGTTCCATTCTCTCTCTCTGTCCACAAAATCCTGTTCCACTCTCTCTCTCTCTCCACACAATCCTTTTCCACTCTCTCTCTCTCCACACAATCCTGATTCACTCTCTCGCTCTCCAAACAATCCAATACCACTCTATCTCTCCAGACAATCCTGTTCCACTCTCTCTCCCTCTCCACACAATCCTGTTCAACTCTCTCTCTCCACACAATCCCGTTCCACTCTCTCTCTCTCCACACAATCCTGTTCCACTCTCCCTCTCTCCATACAATCCGGTTCCACTCTCTCTCTCTCCACACAATCCTGTTCCACTCTCTCTCACTCCACACAATCCTGTTCCACTCTCTCTCTCTCCACACAATACTGTTCTACTCTCTCTCTCCACACTATCCTGTTCCACTCTCTCTCTCTCCACACAATCCTGTTTCACTCTCTCACTCTCCACACAATCCTGTTCCACTCACCCTCTCCACACAATCCTGTTCCACTCTCTCACTCTCCACACAATCCTGTTCCACTCACCCTCTCCACAGAATCCTGTTCCACTCTCTCTCTCTCTCTCTCCACACAATCCTGTTCCACTCTCTCTCTCTCCACACAATCCTGTTCCACTCTCTCACTCTCCACACAATCCTGTTCCACTCACCCCCTCCACACAATGCTGTTCGACTCTCTCTCTCTCCACACAATCCTGTTCCACTCTCTCTCTCTCCACACCATCCTGTTTCACTCTATCTCTCGCCAAACAATCCAATACCACTCTCCGTCTCCACACAATCCTTTTCCACTCTCCCTCTCTACACAATCCTGTTCCACATCCTCTCTCTCCACACAATCCTGTTCCACTCTCTCTCTCCACACAATCCTGTCCAATCTCCCTCTCCACACAATCCTGTTCCACTCTCTCTCTCTCCACACAATCCTGTTCCACTCTCCCTCTCCACACAATCCTGTTCCACTCTATCTCTCTCCACACAATCCTGTTCCACTCTCTCTCTCTACACAATCCTGTTCCACTCTGTCTCTCTCCACACATTCCTGTTCCACTGTCCCTCTCCACACAATCCTCTTCCACTCTCTCTCTCTCCACACAATCCTGTTCCACTCTCTCTCTCCACACAGTCCGTCCATTCTCACTCTCAACAAAATCCTGATGCACTCTCTCTCTCTCCACAAAATCCTGTTCCGCTCTCTCTCTCCACACAATCCTGTTCCACTCTCTCTCTCCACACAGTCCGTCCACTCTCATTCTCCACAAAATCCTGTTCCACTCTCTCTCCACACAATCCTGTTCCACTCACTCTCTTTCTCCACACAATCCTGTTCCACTCTCTCTCTCTCCCCACAATCCTGTTCCACTCTCCGTCTCCACACAATCCTGTTCCACTCTCTCTCTCTCTCCACACAATCCTGTTCCACTCTCTCTCTCCACACAATCCTGTTCCACTCACCCCCTCCACACAATCCTGTTCCACTCTCTCTCTCTCCACACAATTCTGTTCCACTCTCTCTCTCTCCACACAATCCCGTGCCACTCTCTGTTTCTCCACACACTCCTGTTCCACATTCTCTCCCTCCACAGAATCCTGATCCACTCTCCCTCTCTCTCCACACAATCCTGATCCACTCTCTCTCTCTCCACACAATCCTGTTCCACTCTCTCACTCTCCACACAATCATGTTCCACTCTCTCTCTCTCCACACAATCCTGTTCCACTCTCTCTCTCTCCACACAATCCCGTTCCACTCTCCCGCTCTCCATACAATCCTGTTCCACTCTCTCTCTCTCCACACAATCCTGTACAACTCTCTCTCTCTCCACACAATCCTGTTCCACTCTCTCTCTCTCCACACAATACTGTTCCACTCTCTCTCTCCACACAATCCTGTTCCATTCTCTCTCTCTCCACACAATCCTGTTCCACTCTCTCTCTCTCCACACAATCATGTTCCACTCTCTCTCTCTCCACACTATCCTGTTCCACTCTCACTCTCTCCATACAATCCTGTTCCACTCTCTCTCTCTCCACACAATCCTGTTCCACTCTCTCTCTCTCCACACAATACTGTTCCACTCTCTCTCTCCACACAATCCTGTTCCATTCTCTCTCTCTCCACACAATCCTGCTCCACTCTCTCTCTCTCCACACCATCATGTTCCACTCTCTCTCTCTCCACACTATCCTGTTCCACTCTCTCTCTCCACAGAATCCTGTTCCACTCTCTCTCTCTCCACACAATCCTGTTCCACTCTCTCTCTCTCCACACAATCCTGTTCCACTCAGTCTCACTCCAAACAATCCTGTTCCCTCTCTCTCTCTCTCCACACCATCCCGTCCACTCATACTCTCCACACAATCCTGATCCACTCTCTCTCTCACTGTCCGCACAATCCTGTTCCATTCTCTCTCTCTGTCCACAAAATCCTGTTCCACTCTCTCTCTCTCTCCACACAATCCTTTTCCACTCTCTCTCTCTCCACACAATCCTGATTCACTCTCTCGCTCTCCAAACAATCCAATACCACTCTATCTCTCCACACAATCCTGTTCCACTCTCTCTCCCTCTCCACACAATCCGGTTCAACTCTCTCTCTCCACACAATCCCGTTCCACTCTCTCTCTCTCCACACAATCCTGTTCCACTCGCTCTCTCTCCACACAATCCTGTTCCACTCTCCCTCTCTCCATACAATCCGGTTCCACTCTCTCTCTCTCCACACAATCCTGTTCCACTCTCTCTCACTCCACACAATCCTGTTCCACTCTCTCTCTCTCGACACAATACTGTTCCACTCTCTCTCTCCACACAATCCTGTTACACTCTCTCTCCCTCCACACAATCCTGTTCCACTCTCTCACTCTCCACACAATCCTGTTCCACTCACCCTCTCCACAGAATCCTGTTCCACTCTCTCTCTCCACACAATCCTGTTCCACTCACCCCCACCACACAATGCTGTTCGACTCTCTCTCTCTCCACACAATCCTGTTCCACTCTCTCTCTCTCCACACCATCCTGTTTCACTCTATCTCTCGCCAAACAATCCAATACCACTCTCCGTCTCCACACAATCCTGTTCCACTCACCCTCTCCACACAATCCTGTTCCACATTCTCTCTCTCCACACAATCCTGTTCCACTCTCTCTCTCCACACAATCCTGTCCAATCTCCCTCTTCACACAATCCAGTTCCACTCTCTCTCTCTCCACACAATCCTGTTCCACTCTCCCTCTCCACACAATCCTGTTCCACTCTATCTCTCTCCACACAATCCTGTTCCACTCTCTCTCTCTACACAATCCTGTTCCACTCTCTCTCTCTCTCCACACATTCCTGTTCCACTCTCCCTCTCCACACAATCCTCTTCCACTCTCTCTCTCTCCACACAATCCTGTTCCACTCTCTCTCTCCACACAGTCCGTCCACTCTCACTCTCAACAAAATCCTGATGCACTCTCTCTCTCTCCACAAAATCCTGTTCCGCTCTCTCTCTCCACACAATCCTGTTCCACTCTCTCTCTCCACACAGTCCGTCCTCTCTCATTCTCCACAAAATCCTGTTCCACTCTCTCTCCACACAATCCTGTTCCACTCACTCTCTCTCTCCACACAATCCTGTTCCACTCTCTCTCTCTCCCCACAATCCTGTTCCACTCTCCGTCTCCACACAATCCTGTTCCACTCTCTCTCTCTCTCCACACAATCCTGTTCCACTCTCTCTCTCCACACAATCCTGTTCCACTCTCTCTCTCTCCACACAATCCTGTTCCACTCTCTCTCTCTCCACACAATCCTGTTCCACTCTCTCTCTCTCTCTCCACACACTCCTGTTCCACATTCTCTCCCTCCACAGAATCCTGATCCACTCTCCCTCTCTCTCCACACCATCCTGATCCACTCTCTCTCTCTCCACACAATCCTGTTCCACTCTCTCACTCTCCACACAATCATGTTCCACTCTCTGTCTCTCCACACAATCCTGTTCCACTCTCTCTCTGCACACAATCCTGTTCCACTCTCTCTCTCTCCACACAATCCTGTTCCACTCTCTCTCTCTCCACACAATCCCCGTTCCACTCTCCCGCTCTCCATACAATCCTGTTCCAATCTCTCTCTCTCCACACAATCCTGTTCCACTCTCTCTCTCTCCACACAATCCTGTTCCACTCTCTCTCTCTCCACACAATACTGTTCCACTCTCTCTCTCCACACAATCCTGTTCCATTCTCTCTCTCTCCACACAATCCTGTTCCACTCTCTCTCTCTCCACACAATCATGTTCCACTCTCTCTCTCTCCACACTATCCTGTTTCACTCTCTCTCTCCACAGAATCCTGTTCCACTCTCTCTCTCTCCACACAATCCTGTTCCTATCTCTCTCTCACCACACAATCCTGTTCCACTCTGTCTCTGCCCAAACAATCCTGTTCCTCTCTCTCTCTCTCTCCACACAATCCCGTCCACTCTCACTCTCCACACAATCCTGTTCCACTCTCTCTCTCACTGTCCACACAATCCTGTTCCATTCTCTCTCTCTGTCCACATAATCCTGTTCCACTCTCTCTCTCTCTCCACACAACCCTTTTCCACTGTCTCTCTCTCCACACAATCCTGTTTCACTCTCTCGCTCGCCAAAGAATCCAATACCACTCTCTCTCTCCACACAATCCTTTTCCACTCTCTCTCCCTCTCCACACAATCTGTTCCACTCTCTCTCTCCACACAATCCCGTTCCACTCTCTCTCTCTCCACACAATCCTGTTCCACTCTCTCTCTCTCCACACAATCCCGTTCCACTCTCCCTCTCTCCATACAATCCTGTTCCACTCTCTCTCTCCACACACAATCCTGTTCCACACTCTCTCTCTCCACACAATCCTGTTCCACTCTCTCTCTCTTCACACTAACCTGTTCCACTCTCTCTCTCCACACAATCCTGTTCCACTCTCTCTATCTCCACACAATCCTGTTCCACTCTCTCTCTCTCCACACAATCCTGATCCACTCTGTCTCTCTCCACACAATCCTGTTCCACTCTCTGTCTCTCTCCACACAATCATGTTCCACTCTCTCTCTCTCTCCACAATCCTGTTCCACTCACTCTCTATCCACACAATCCTGTTCCACTCTCTCTCTCTCTCTCCACACACTCCTGTTCCACATTCTCTGCCTCCACAGAATCCTGATCCACTCTCCCTCTCTCTCCACACAATCCTGTTCCACTCTCTCTCTCTCCACACGATCCTGTTCCACTCTCTCTCTCTCCACACAATCATGTTCCACTCTCTCTCTCTCCACACAATCCTGTTCCACTCTCTCTCTCCACACAATCCTGTTCCACTCTCTCTCTCTCCCACACAATCCGGTTCCACTCTCTCTCTCTCCACACAATCCTGTTCCACTCTGTCTCTCTCCAAACAAAGCTGTTCCTCTCTCTCTCTCTCTCCACACAATCCGGTCCACTCTCACTCTCCACACAATCCTGTTCCACTCGCTCTCTCACTGTCCACACTATCCTGTTCCATTCTCTCTCTCTGTCCACTAAATACTGTTGCACTCTGTCTCTCTCTCCACACAATCCTTTTCCAATCTCTCTCTCTCCACACAATCCTGTTTCACTCTATCGCTCGCCAAACAATCCAATACCACTCTCCCTCTCCACACAATCCTGCTCCACTCTCCCTCTCCACACAATCCTGTTCCACATTCTCTCTCTCCACACAATCCTGTTCCACTCTCTCTCTCCACACAATCCTGTCCACTCTCGCTCTCCACACAATCCTGATCCACTCTCTCTCTCTCCACACAATCCTGTTCCACTCTCCCTCTCCACACAACCCAGTTACACTCTCTCTGTATCCACACAATCCTGTTCCACTCTCTCTCTCCACACAATCCAGTTCCACTCTCTCTCTCTCCACACATTCCTGTTCGACTCTCCCTCTCCACACAATCCTCTTCCACTCTCTCTCTCTCCACACAAACCTGTTCCCCTCTCTCTCTCCACACAGTCCGTCCACTCTCATTCTCCACAAAATCCTGTTGCACTCTCTCTCTCTCCACAAAATCCTGTTCCGCTCTCTTTCTCCACACAATCCTGTTCCACTCTCTCTCTCCACACAGTCCGTACACTCTCATTCTCCACTAAATCCTGTTCCACTCTCTCTCCACACAATCCTGTTCCACTCTCTCTCTCTCTCCACACAATCCTGTTCCACTCTCTCTCTCTCCCCACAATCCTGTTCCACTCTCCCTCTCCACACAATCCTGTTCCACTCTGTCTCTCTCTCCACACAATCATGTTCCACCCTCTCTCTCCACACAATCCAGATCCACTCTCTCTCTCACTGTCCGCACAATCCTGTTCCATTCTCTCTCTCTGTCCACAAAATCCTGTTCCACTCTCTCTCTCTCTCCACACAATCCTTTTCCACTCTCTCTCTCTCCACACAATCCTGATTCACTCTCTCGCTCTCCAAACAATCCAATACCACTCTATCTCTCCACACAATCCTGTTCCACTCTCTCTCCCTCTCCACACAATCCTGTTCAACTCTCTCTCTCCACACAATCCCTTTCCACTCTCTCTCTCTCCACACAATCCTGTTCCACTCGCTCTCTCTCCACACAATCCTGTTCCACTCTCCCTCTCTCCATACAATCCGGTTCCACTCTCTCTCTCTCCACACAATCCTGTTCCACTCTCTCTCACTCCACACAATCCTGTTCCACTCTCTCTCTCTCCACACAATACTGTTCCACTCTCTCTCTCCACACAATCCTGTTCCACTCTCTCTCTCCACACAATCCTGTTCCACTCACCCTCTCCACAGAATCCTGTTCCACTCTCTCTCTCTCTCTCTCCACACAATCCTGTTCCACTCTCTCTCTCCACACAATCCTGTTCCACTCACCCCCTCCACACAATGCTGTTCGACTCTCTCTCTCTCCACACAATCCTGTTCCACTCTCTCTCTCTCCACACCATCCTGTTTCACTCTATCTCTCGCCAAACAATCCAATACCACTCTCCCTCTCCACACAATCCTGTTCCACTCTCCCTCTCCACACAATCCTGTTCCACATTCTCTCTCTCCACACAATCCTGTTCCACTCTCTCTCTCCACACAATCCTGTCCAATCTCCCTCTCCACACAATCCTGTTCCACTCTCTCTCTCTCCACACAATCCTGTTCCACTCTCCCTCTCCACACAATCCTGTTCCACTCTATCTCTCTCCACACAATCCTGTTCCACTCTCTCTCTCTACACAATCCTGTTCCACTCTCTCTCTCTCCACACATTCCTGTTCCACTCTCCCTCTCCACACAATCCTCTTCACCTCTCTCTCTCTCCACACAATCCTGTTCCACTCTCTCTCTCCACACAGTCCGTCCACTCTCACTCTCAACAAAATCCTGATGCACTCTCTCTCTCTCCACAAAATCCTGTTCCGCTCTCTCTCTCCAAACAATCCTGTTCCACTCTCTCTCTCCACACAGTCCGTCCACTCTCATTCTCCACAAAATCCTGTTCCACTCTCTCTCCACACAATCCTGTTCCACTCACTCTCTCTCTCCACACAATCCTGTTCCACTCTGTCTCTCTCCCCACAATCCTGTTCCACTCTCCGTCTCCACACAATCCTGTTCCACTCTCTCTCTCTCTCCACACAATCCTGTTCCACTCTCTCTCTCCACACAATCCTGTTCCACTCACCCCCTCCACACAATCCTGTTCCACTCTCTCTCTCTCCACACAATCCTGTTCCACTCTCTCTCTCTCCACACAATCCCGTGCCACTCTCTCTTTCTCCACACAATCCTGTTCCACTCTCTCTCTCTCCACACAATCCTGTTCCACTCTCTCTCTCTCTCTCCACACACTCCTGTTCCACATTCTCTCCCTCCACAGAATCCTGATCCACTCTCCCTCTCTCTCCACTCAATCCTGATCCACTCTCTCTCTCTCCACACAATCCTGTTCCACTCTCTCACTCTCCACACAATCATGTTCCACTCTCTCTCTCTCCACACAATCCTGTTCCACTCTCTCTCTCCAGACAATCCTGTTCCACTCTCTCTCTCTCCACACAATCCTGTTCCACTCTCTCTCTCTCCACACAATCCCGTTCCACTCTCCCGCTCTCCATACAATCCTGTTCCACTCTCTCTCTCTCCAAACAATCCTGTTCCACTCTCTCTCTCTCCACACAATCATGTTCCACTCTCTCTCTCTCCACACAATACTGTTCCACTCTCTCTCTCCACACAATCCTGTTCCATTCTCTCTCTCTCCACACAATCCAGTTCCACTCTCTCTCTCTCCACACAATCATGTTCCACTCTCTCTCTCTCCACACTATCCTGTTCCACTCTCTCTCACCACAGAATCCTGTTCCACTATCTCTCTCTCCACACAATCCTGTTCCTATCTATCTCTCTCCACACAATCCTGTTCCACTCTGTCTCTCCCCAAACAATCCTGTTCCTCTCTCTCTCTCTCTCCACACAATCCCGTCCACTCTCACTCTCCACACAATCCTTTTCCACTCTCTCGCTCACTGTCCACACAATCCTGTTCCATTCTCTCTCTCTGTCCACATAATGCTGTTCCACTCTCTCTCTCTCTCCACACAATCCTTTTCCACTCTCTCTCTCTCCACACAATCCCGTTCCACTCTCCATCTCTCCATACAATCCTGTTCCACTCTCTCTCTCTCCACACAATCCTGTTCCACTCTCTCTCTCTCCACACAATCCTGATCCACTCTGTCTCTCTCCACACAATCCTGTTCCACTCTCTGTCTCTCTCCACACAATCCTGTTCCACTCTCTCTCTCTCTCCACAATCCTGTCCACTCTCCCTCTCCACACAATCCTGTACAATCTCTCTCTCTCTCCATACAATCCTGGTCCACTCTCTCTCTCCACACAATCCTGTTCCACTCACCCCCTCCAGACAATACTGTTCCACTCTCTCTCTCTCCACACAATCCTGTTCCACTCTCTCTCTCTCCACACAATCCCGTTCCACTCTCTCTCGCTCCACACAATCCTGTTCCACTCTCTCTCTATCCACACAATCCTGTTCCACTCTCTCTCTCTCTCTCCACACACTCCTGTTCCACATTATCTGCCTCCACAGAATCCTGATCCACTCTCCCTCTCTCTCCACACAATCCTGTTCCACTCTCTCTCTCTCCACACAATCCTGTTCCACTCTCTCTCTCTCCACACAATCATGTTCCACTCTCTCTCTCTCCACACAATCCTGTTCCACTCTCTCTCTCCACACAATCCTGTTCCACTCTCTCTCTCTCCACACAATCCGGTTCCACTCTCTCTCTCTCCACACAATCCTGTTCCACTCTGTCTCTCTCCAAACAAAGCTGTTCCTCTCTCTCTCTCTCTCCACACAATCCCGTCCACTCTCACTCTCCACACAATCCTGTTCCACTCGCTCTCTCACTGTCCACACTATCCTGTTCCATTCTCTCTCTCTGTCCACTAAATACTGTTCCACTCTCTCTCTCTCTCCACACAATCCTTTTCCACTCTCTCTCTCTCCACACAATCCTGTTTCACTCTATCGCTCGCCAAACAATCCAATACCACTCTCCCTCTCCACACAATCCTGTTCCACTCTCCCTCTCCATACAATCCTGTTCCACATTCTCTCTCTCCACACAATCCTGTTCCACTCTCTCTCTCCACACAATCCTGTCCACTCTCGCTCTCCACACAATCCTGTTCCACTCTTTCTCTCTCCACACAATCCTGTTCCACTCTCCCTCTCCACACAACCCAGTTACACTCTCTCTCTATCCACACAATCCTGTTCCACTCTCTCTCTCCACACAATCCAGTTCCACTCTCTCTCTCTCCACACATTCCTGTTCCACTCTCCCTCTCCACACAATCCTCTTCCACTCTCTCTCTCTCCACATAAACCTGTTCCCCTCTCTCTCTCCACACAGTCCGTACACTCTCATTCTCCACTAAATCCTGTTCCACTATCTCTCCACACAATCCTGTTCCACTCTCTCTCTCTCTCCACACAATCCTGTTCCACTCTCTCTCTCTCCCCACAATCCTGTTCCACTCTCCCTCTCCACACAATCCTGTTCCACTCTCTCTCTCTCTCCACACAATCCTGTTCCACTCTTTCTCTCCACACAATCCTGTTCCACTCACCCCCTCCACACAATCCTGTTCCACACTCTCTCTCTCCACACAATCCTGTTCCACTCTCTCTTTCTCCACACAATCCCGTTCCACTCTCTCTCTCCACACAATCCTGTTCCACTCTCTCTCTCTCCACACAATCCTGATCCACTCTCTCTCTCCACACAGTCCGTCCACTCTCATTCTCCACAAAATCCAGTTCCATTCTCTCTCTCCACACAATCCTGATCCACTCTATCTCTCTCCACACAATCCTGTTCCACTCTCTCTCTCTCTCTCCACAATCCTGTTCCACTCTCCCTCCCCACACATTCCTGTTCCACTCTCTGTCTCTCTCCTCACAATCCTGTTCCACTCTCTCTCTCCACACAATCCTGTTCGACTCACCCCCTCCACACAATCCTGTTCCACTCTCTCTCTCTCCACACAATCCTGTTCCACTCTCTCTCTCCACACAATCCCGTTCCACTCTCTCTCTCTCCACACAATCCTGATCCACTCTCTCTCTCTCCACACAATCCTGTTCCACTCTCTCTCTCTCTCTCCACACACTCCTGTTCCCCATTCTCTCCCTCCACAGAATCCTGATCCACTCTCCCTCTCTCTCCACACAATCCTGATCCACTCTCTCTCTCTCTACACAATCCTGTTCCACTCTCCCACTCTCCACACAATCATGGTCCACTCTCTCTCTCCACACAATCCTGTTCCACTCTCTCTCTCCACACAATCCTGTTCCACTCTCTCTCTCTCCACACAATCCTGTTCCACTCTCTCTCTCTCCACACAATCCCGTTCCACTCTCCCTCTCTCCATACAATCCTGTTCCACTCTCTCTCTCTCGACACAATCCTGTTCCACTCTCTCTCTCACCACACAATCCTGTTCCACTCTCTCTCTCTCCACACAATACTGTTCCACTCTCTCACTCCACACAATCCTGTTCCATTCTCTCTCTCTCCACACAATCCTGTCCCACTCTCTCTCTCTCGACACCATCATGTTCCACTCTCTCGCTCTCCACACTATCCTGTTCCACTCTCTCTACCCAGTGAATCCTGTTCCACTCTCTCTCTCTCCACACAATCCTGTTCCACAATCTTTCTCTCCACACAATCCTGTTCCACTCTGTCTCTCTCCAAACAATCCTGTTCCTCTCTCTCTCTCTCTCCACACAATCCCGTCCACTCTCACTCTCCACACAATCCTGTTCCACTCGCTCTCTCACTGTCCACACTATCCTGTTCCATTCTCTCTCTATGTCCACGAAATACTGTTCCACTCTCTCTCTCTCTCCACACAATCCTTTTCCACTCTCTCTCTCTCCACTCAATCCTGTTTCACTCTATCGCTCGCCAAACAGTCCAATACCACTCTCCCTCTCCACACAATCCTGTTCCACTCTCCCTCTCCACACAATCCTGTTCCACATTCTCTCTCTCCACACAATGCTGTTCCACTCTCTCTCTCCACACAATCCTGTCCACTCTCCCTCTCCAAACAATCCTGTTCCACTCTCTCTCTCTCCACACCATCATGTTCCACTCTCTCTCTCTCCACACTATCCTGATCCACTCTCTCTCTCCACAGAATCCTGTATCTCTCTCTCTCTCTCCACACAATCCTGTTCCACTCTCTCTCTCTCCACACAATCCTGTTCCACTCTGTCTCTCTCCAAACAATCCTGTTCCTCTCTCTCTCCCTCTCCGCACAATCCCGTCCACTCTCACTCTCCACACAATCCTGATCCACTCTCTCTCTCTCCACACAATCCTGTTCCATTCTCTCTCTCTGTCCACAAAATCCTGTTCCACTCTCTCTCTCTCTCCACACAATCCTTTTCCACTCTCTCTCTCTCCACACAATCCTGTTCCACTCTCTCTCTCTCCACACAATCCTGTTCCACTCTCCCTCTCCACACAATCCTGTTCCACTCTGTCTCTCTCTCCACACAATCCTGTTCCACTCACCCCCTCCACACAATCCTGTTCCACTCTCTCTCTCTCCACACAATCCTGTTCCACTCTCTCTCTCTCCACACAATCCTGTTCCACTCTCTCTCTCTCCACAAAATCCTGATACACTCTCTCTCTCCACACAGTCCGTCCACTCTCATTCTCCACAAAATCCAGTTCCATTCTCTCTCTCCACACTATCCTGATCCACTCTATCTCTCTCCACACAATCCTGTTCCACTCTCTCTCTCTCTCTCCACAATCCTGTTCCACTCTCGCTCCCCACACACTCCTGTTCCACTCTCTGTCTCTCTCCTCACAATCCTGTTCCACTCTCTCTCTCCACACAATCCTGTTCGACTCACCCCCTCCACACAATCCTGTTCCACTCTCTCTCTCTCCACACAATCCTGTTCCACTCTCTCTCTCCACACAATCCCGTTCCACTCTCTCTCTCTCCACACAATCCTGATCCACTCTCTCTCTCTCCACACAATCCTGTTCCACTCTCTCTCTCTCTCTCCACACACTCCTGTTCCCCATTCTCTCCCTCCACAGAATCCTGATCCACTCTCCCTCTCTCTCCACACAATCCTGATCCACTCTCTCTCTCTCTACACAATCCTGTTCCACTCTCCCACTCTCCACACAATCATGGTCCACTCTCTCTCTCTCCACACAATCCTGTTCCACTCTCTCTCTCCACACAATCCTGTTCCACTCTCTCTTTCTCCACACAATCCTGTTCCACTCTCTCTCTCTCCACACAATCCCGTTCCACTCTCCCTCTCTCCATACAATCCTGTTCCACTCTCTCTCTCTCGACACAATCCTGTTCCACTCTCTCTCTCACCACACAATCCTGTTCCACTCTCTCTCTCTCCACACAATACTGTTCCACTCTCTCTCTCCACACAATCCTGTTCCATTCTCTCTCTCTCCACACAATCCTGTCCCACTCTCTCTCTCTCCACACCATCATGTTCCAATCTCTCTCTCTCCACACTATCCTGTTCCACTCTCTCTACCCACAGAATCCTGTTCCACTCTCTCTCTCTCCACACAATCCTGTTCCACAATCTTTCTCTCCACACAATCCTGTTCCACTCTGTCTCTCTCCAAACAATCCTGTTCCTCTCTCTCTCTCTCTCCACACAATCCCGTCCACTCTCACTCTCCACACAATCCTGTTCCACTCGCTCTCTCACTGTCCACACTATCCTGTTCCATTCTCTCTCTCTGTCCACAAAATACTGTTCCACTCTCTCTCTCTCTCCACACAATCCTTTTCCACTCTCTCACTCTCCACTCAATCCTGTTTCACTCTATCGCTCGCCAAACAATCCAATACCACTCTCCCTCTCCACACAATCCTGTTCCACTCTCCCTCTCCACACAATCCTGTTCCACATTCTCTCTCTCCACACAATGCTGTTCCACTCTCTCTCTCCACACAATCCTGTCCACTCTCCCTCTCCACACAATCCTGTTCCACTCTCTCTCTCTCCACACCATCATGTTCCACTCTCTCTCTCTCCACACTATCCTGATCCACTCTCTCTCTCCACAGAATCCTGTATCTCTCTCTCTCTCTCCACACAATCCTGTTCCACTCTCTCTCTCTCCACACAATCCTGTTCCACTCTGTCTCTCTCCAAACAATCCTGTTCCTCTCTCTCTCTCTCTCCGCACAATCCCGTCCACTCTCACTCTCCACACAATCCTGATCCACTCTCTCTCTCTCCACACAATCCTGTTCCATTCTCTCTCTCTGTCCACAAAATCCTGTTCCACTCTCTCTCTCTCTCCACACAATCCTTATCCACTCTCTCTCTCTCCACACAATCCTGTTTCACTCTCTCGCTCTCCAAACAATCCAATACCACTCTCTCTCTCCACACAATCCTGTTCCACTCTCTCTCCCTCTCCACACAATCCTGTTCCACTCTCTCTCTCCACACAATCCTGTACACTCTCCCTCTCCACACAATCCTGTTCCACTCTCTCTCTCTCCACACAATCCTGTTCCACTCACCCTCTCCACACAATCCTGTTCCACTCTCTCTCTCTCTCCACACAATCCTGTTCCACTCTCTCTCTCCACACAATCCTGTTCCACTCACCCCCGCCACACAATCCTGTTCCACTCTCTCTCTCTCCACACAATCCTGTTCCACTCTCTCTCTCTCCACACAATCCCGTTCCACTCTCTCTCTCTCCACACAATCCTGTTCCACTCTCTCTCTCTCCACACAATCCTGTTCCACTCTCCCTCTCCACACAACCCAGTTACACTCTCTCTCTATCCACACAATCCTGTTCCACTCTGTCTCTCCACACAATCCAATTCCACTCTCTCTCTCTCCACACATTCCTGTTCCACTCTCCCTCTCCACACAATCCTCTTCCACTCTCTCTCTCTCCACACAAACCTGTTCCCCTCTCTCTCTCCACACAGTCCGTACAATCTCATTCTCCACTAAATCCTGTTCCACTCTCTCTCCACACAATCCTGTTCCACTCTCTCTCTCTCTCCACACAATCCTGTTCCACTTTCTCCCTCTCCCCACAATCCTGTTCCACTCTCCCTCTCCACACAATCCTGTTCCACTCTCTCTCTCTCTCCACACAATCCTGTTCCACTCTCTCTCTCCACACAATCCTGTTCCACTCACCCCCTCCACACAATCCTGTTCCACTCTCTCTCTCTCCACACAATCCTGTTCCACTCTCTCTTTCTCCACACAATCCCGTTCCACTCTCTCTCTCTCCACACAATCCTGTTCCACTCTCTCTCTCTCCACACACTCCTGATCCACTCTCTCTCTCCACACAGTCCGTCCACTCTCATTCTCCACAAAATCCAGATCCATTCTCTCTCTCCACACAATCCTGATCCACTCTATCTCTCTCCACACAATCCTGTTCCACTCTCTCTCTCTCTCTCCACAATCCTGATCCACTCTCCCTCCCCACACATTCCTGTTCCACTCTCTGTCTCTCTCCTCACAATCCTGTTCCACTCTCTCTCTCCACACAATCCTGTTCGACTCACCCCCTCCACACATTCCTGTTCCACTCTCTCTCTCTCCACACAATCCTGTTCCACTCTCTCTCTCCACACAATCCCGTTCCACTCTCTCTCTCTCCACACAATCCTGATCCACTCTCTCTCTCTCCACACAATCCTGTTCCACTCTCTCTCTCTCTCTCCACACACTCCTGTTCCCCATTCTCTCCCTCCACAGAATCCTGATCCACTCTCCCTCTCTCTCCACACAATCCTGATCCACTCTCTCTCTCTCTACACAATCCTGTTCCACTCTCCCACTCTCCACACAATCATGGTCCACTCTCTCTCTCTCCACACAATCCTGTTCCACTCTCTCTCTCCACACAATCCTGTTCCACTCTCTCTCTCTCCACACAATCCTGTTCCACTCTCTCTCTCTCCACACAATCCCGATCCACTCTCCCTCTCTCCATACATTCCTGTTCCACTCTCTCTCTCGACACAATCCTGTTCCACTCTCTCTCTCACCACACAATCCTGTTCCACTCTCTCTCTCTCCACACAATACTGTTCCACTCTCTCTCTCCACACAATCCTGTTCCATTCTCTCTCTCTCCACACAATCCTGTCCCACTCTCTCTCTCTCCACACCATCATGTTCCACTCTCTCTCTCTCCACACTATCCTGTTCCACTCTCTCTACCCAGAGAATCCTGTTCCACTCTCTCTCTCTCCACACAATCCTGTTCCACAATCTTTCTCTCCACACAATCCTGTTCCACTCTGTCTCTCTCCAAACAATCCTGTTCCTCTCTCTCTCTCTCTCCACACAATCCCGTCCACTCTCACTCTCCACACAATCCTGTTCCACTCGCTCTCTCACTGTCCACACTATCCTGTTGCATTCTCTCTCTCTGTCCACGAAATACTGTTCCACTCTCTCTCTCTCTCCACACAATCCTTTTCCACTCGCTCTCTCTCCACTCAATCCTGTTTCACTCTATCGCTCGCCAAACAGTCCAATACCACTCTCCCTCTCCACACAATCCTGTTCCACTCTCCCTCTCCACACAATCCTGTTCCACATTCTCTCTCTCCACACAATGCTGTTCCACTCTCTCTATCCACACAATCCTGTCCACTCTCCCTCTTCACACAATCCTGTTCCACTCTCTCTCTCTCCACACCATCATGTTCCACTCTCTCTCTCTCCACACTATCCTGATCCACTCTCTCTCTCCACAGAATCCTGTATCTCTCTCTCTCTCTCCACACAATCCTGTTCCACTCTCTCTCTCTCCACACAATCCTGTTCCACTCTGTCTCTCTCCAAACAATCCTGTTCCTCTCTCTCTCTCTCTCCGCACAATCCCGTCCACTCTCACTCTCCACACAATCCTGATCCACTCTCTCTATCTCCACACAATCCTGTTCCATTCTCTCTCTCTGTCCACAAAATCCTGTTCCACTCTCTCTCTCTCTCCACACAATCCTTTTCCACTCTCTCTCTCTCCACACAATCCTGTTCCACTCTCTCTCTGTCCACACAATCCTGTTCCACTCTCCCTCTCCACACAATCCTGTTCCACTCTCTCTCTCTCTCCACACAATCCTGTTCCACTCACCCCCTCCACACAATCCTGTTCCACTCTCTCTCTCTCCACACAATCCTGTTCCACTCTCTCTCTCTCCACACAATCCTGTTCCACTCTCTCTCTCTCCACAAAATCCTGATACACTCTCTCTCTCCACACAGTCCGTCCACTCTGATTCTCCACAAAATCCAGTTCCATTCTCTCTCTCCACACAATCCTGATCCACTCTCTCTCTCTCTCCACACAATCCTGTTCCACTCTCTCTCTCTCTCTCCACACACTCCTGTTCCCCATTCTCTCCCTCCACAGAATCCTGATCCACTCTCCCTCTCTCTCCACACAATCCTGATCCACTCTCTCTCTCTCTACACAATCCTGTTCCACTCTCCCACTCTCCACACAATCATGGTCCACTCTCTCTCTCTCCACACAATCCTGTTCCACTCTCTCTCTCCACACAATCCTGTTCCACTCTCTCTCTCTCCACACAATCCTGTTCCACTCTCTCTCTCTCCACACAATCCCGTTCCACTCTCCCTCTCTCCATACAATCCTGTTCCACTCTCTCTCTCTCGACACATTCCTGTTCCACTCTCTCTCTCACCACACAATCCTGTTCCTCTCTCTCTCTCTCCACACAATACTGTTCCACTCTCTCTCTCCACACAATCCTGTTCCATTCTCTCTCTCTCCACACAATCCTGTCCCACTCTCTCTCTCTCCACACCATCATGTTCCACTCTCTCTCTCTCCA
Source organism: Cetorhinus maximus (assembly GCF_964194155.1). Classification (NCBI taxonomy): domain Eukaryota; kingdom Metazoa; phylum Chordata; class Chondrichthyes; order Lamniformes; family Cetorhinidae; genus Cetorhinus; species Cetorhinus maximus. Next base: position 53,179 of record NW_027596754.1, on the reverse strand, counting down.
CACTATCCTGTTCCACTCTCTCTACCCACAGAATCCTGTTCCACTCTCTCTCTCTCCATACAATCCTGTTCCACAATCTTTCTCACCACACAATCCTGTTCCACTCTGTCTCTCTCCAAACAATCCTGTTCCTCTCTCTCTCTCTCTCCACACAATCCCGTCCACTCTCACTCTCCACACAATCCTGTTCCACTCGCTCTCTCACTGTCCACATTATCCTGTTCCATTCTCTCTCTCTGTCCACAAAATACTGTTCCACTCTCTCTCTCTCTCCACACAATCCTTTTCCACTCTCTCTCTCTCCACTCAATCCTTTTTCACTCTATCGCTCGCCAAACAATCCAATACCACTCTCCCTCTCCACACAATCCTGTTCCACTCTCCCTCTCCACACAATCCTGTTCCACATTCTCTCTCTCCACACAATGTTGTTCCACTCTCTCTCTCCACACAATCCTGTCCACTCTCCCTCTCCACACAATCCTGTTCCACTCTCTCTCTCCACACCATCATGTTCCACTCTCTCTCTCTCCACACTATCCTGATCCACTCTCTCTCTCCACAGAATCCTGTATCTCTCTCTCTCTCTCCACACAATCCTGTTCCACTCTCTCTCTCTCCACACAATCCTGTTCCACTCTGTCTCTCTCCAAACAATCCTGTTCCTCTCTCTCTCTCTCTCCGCACAATCCCGTCCACTCTCACTCTCCACACAATCCTGATCCACTCTCTCTCTCTCCACACAATCCTGTTCCATTCTCTCTCTCTGTCCATAAAATCCTGTTCCACTCTCTCTCTCTCTCCACACAATCCTTTTCCACTCTCTCTCTCTCCACACAATCCTGTTTCACTCTCTCGCTCTCCAAACAATCCAATACCACTCTCTCTCTCCACACAATCCTGTTCCACTCTCTCTCCCTCTCCACACAATCCTGTTCCACTCTCTCTCTCCACACAATCCTGTTCACTCTCCCTCTCCACACAATCCTGTTCCACTCTCTCTCTCTCCACACAATCCTGTTCCACTCTCCCTCTCCACACAATCCTGTTCCACTCTCTCTCTCTCTCCACACAATCCTGTTCCACTCTCTCTCTCCACACAATCCTGTTCCACTCACCCCCTCCACACAATCCTGTTCCACTCTCTCTCTCTCCACACAATCCTGTTCCACTCTCTCTCTCTCCACACAATCCCGTTCCACTCTCTCTCTCTCCACACAATCCTGTTCCACTCTCTCTCTCTCCACACAATCCTGATCCACTCTCTCTCTCCACACAGTCCGTCCACTCTCATTCTCCACAAAATCCAGTTCCATTCTCTCTCTCCACACAATCCTGATCCACTCTATCTCTCTCCACACAATCCTGTTCCACTCTCTCTCTCGCTCTCCACAATCCTGTTCCACTCTCCCTCCCCACACATTCCTGTTCCACTCTCTGTCTCTCTCCTCACAATCCTGTTCCACTCTCTCTCTCCACACAATCCTGTTCGACTCACCCCCTCCACACAATCCTGTTCCACTCTCTCTCTCTCCACACAATCCTGTTCCACTCTCTCTCTCCACACAATCCCGTTCCACTCTCTCTCTCTCCACACAATCCTGATCCACTCTCTCTCTCTCCACACAATCCTGTTCCACTCTCTCTCTCTCTCTCCACACACTCCTGTTCCCCATTCTCTCCCTCCACAGAATCCTGATCCACTCTCCCTCTCTCTCCACACAATCCTGATCCACTCTCTCTCTCTCTACACAATCCTGTTCCACTCTCCCACTCTCCGCACAATCATGGTCCACTCTCTCTCTCTCCACACAATTCTGTTCCACTCTCTCTCTCCACACAATCCTGTTCCACTCTCTCTCTCTCCACACAATCCAGTTCCACTCTCTCTCTCTCCACACAATTATGTTCCACTCTCTCTCTCTCCACACTATCCTGTTCCACTCTCTCTCTCCACAGAATCCTGTTCCACTCTCTCTCTCTCCACACAATCCTGTTCCTATCTCTCTCTCTCCACACAATCCTGTTCCACTCTGTCTCTCCCCAAACAATCCTGTTCCTCTCTCTCTCTCTCTCCACACAATCCCGTCCACTCTCACTCTCCACACAATCCTGTTCCACTCTCTCTCTCACTGTCCACACAATCCTGTTCCATTCTCTCTCTCTGTCCACACAATCGTTTTCCACTCTCTCTCCCTCTCCACACAATCCTGTTCCACTCTCTCTCTCCACACAATCCCGTTCCACTCTCTCTCTCTCCACACAATCCTGTTCCACTCTCTCTCTCTCCACACAATCCCGTTCCACTCTCCCTCTCTCCATACAATCATGTTCCACTCTCTCTCTCCCCACACAATCCTGTTCCACTCTCTCTCTCTCCACACAATCCTGTTCCACTCTCTCTCTCTTCACACTATCCTGTTCCACTCTCTCTCTCCACACAATCCTGTTCCACTCTCTCTCTCTCCACACAATCCTGTTCCACTCTCTCTCTCTCCACACAATCCTGATCCACTCTGTCTCTCTCCACACAATCCTGTTCCACTCTCTGTCTCTCTCCACACAATCCTGTTCCACTCTCTCTATCTCTCCACAATCCTGTCCACTCTCCCTCTCCACACAATCCTGTACAATCTCTCTCTCTCTCCATACAATCCTGGTCCACTCTCTCTCTCCACACAATCCTGTTCCACTCACCCCCTCCAGACAATACTGTTCCACTCTCTCTCTCTCCACACAATCCTGTTCCACTCTCTCTCTCTCCACACAATCCCGTTCCACTCTCTCTCGCTCCACACAATCCTGTTTCACTCTCTCTCTATCCACACAATCCTGTTCCACTCTCTCTCTCTCTCTCCACACACTCCTGATCCACATTATCTGCCTCCACAGAATCCTGATCCACTCTCCCTCTCTCTCCACACAATCCTGTTCCACTCTCTCTCTCTCCACACAATCCTGTTCCACTCTCTCTCTCTCCACACAATCATGTTCCACTCTCTCTCTCCACACAATCCTGTTCCACTCTCTCTCTCCACACAATCCTGTTCCACTCTCTCTCTCTCCACACAATCCGGTTCCACTCTCTCTCTCTCCACACAATCCTGTTCCACTCTGTCTCTCTCCAAACAAAGCTGTTCCTCTCTCTCTCTCTCTCCACACAATCCCGTCCACTCTCACTCTCCACACAATCCTGTTCCACTCGCTCTCTCACTGTCCACACTATCCTGTTCCATTCTCTCTCTCTGTCCACTAAATACTGTTCCACTCTCTCTCTCTCTCCACACAATCCTTTTCCACTCTCTCTCTCTCCACACAATCCTGTTTCACTCTATCGCTCGCCAAACAATCCAATACCACTCTCCCTCTCCACACAATCCTGTTCCACTCTCCCTCTCCACACAATCCTGTTCCACATTCTCTCTCTCCACACAATCCTGTTCCACTCTCTCTCTCCACACAATCCTGTCCACTCTCGCTCTCCACACAATCCTGTTCCACTCTCTCTCTCTCCACACAATCCTGTTCCACTCTCCCTCTCCACACAACCCAGTTACACTCTATCTCTATCCACACAATCCTGTTCCACTCTCTCTCTCCACACAATCCAGTTCCACTCTCTCTCTCTCCACACATTCCTGTTCCACTCTCCCTCTCCACACAATCCTGTTCCACTCTCTCTCTCCACACAAACCTGTTCCCCTCTCTCTCTCCACACAGTCCGTACACTCTCATTCTCCACTAAATCCTGTTCCACTCTCTCTCCACACAATCCTGTTCCACTCTCTCTCTCTCTCCACACAATCCTGTTCCACTCTCTCTCTCTCCCCACAATCCTGTTCCACTCTCCCTCTCCACACAATCCTGTTCCACTCTCTCTCTCTCTCCACACAATCCTGTTCCACTCTCTCTCTCCACACAATCCTGTTCCACTCACCCCCTCCACACAATCCTGTTCCACTCTCTCTCTCTCCACACAATCCTGTTCCACTCTATCTTTCTCCACACAATCCCGTTCCACTCTCTCTCTCTCCACACAATCCTGTTCCACTCTCTCTCTCTCCACACAATCCTGATCCACTCTCTCTCTCCACACAGTCCGTCCACTCTCATTCTCCACAAAATCCAGTTCCATTCTCTCTCTCCACACAATCCTGATCCACTCTATCTCTCTCTCTCCACAATCCTGTTCCACTCTCCCTCCCCACACATTCCTGTTCCACTCTCTGTCTCTCTCCTCACAATCCTGTTCCACTCTCTCTCTCCACACAATCCTGTTCGACTCACCCCCTCCACACAATCCTGTTCCACTCTCTCTCTCTCCACACAATCCTGTTCCACTCTCTCTCTCCACACAATCCCGATCCACTCTCTCGCTCTCCACACAATCCTGATCCACTCTCTCTCTCTCCACACAATCCTGTTCCACTCTCTCTCTCTCTCTCCACACACTCCTGTTCCCCATTCTCTCCCTCCACAGAATCCTGATCCACTCTCCCTCTCTCTCCACACAATCCTGATCCACTCTCTCTCTCTCTACACAATCCTGTTCCACTCTCCCACTCTCCACACAATCATGGTCCACTCTCTCTCTCTCCACACAATTCTGTTCCACTCTCTCGCTCCACACAATCCTGTTCCACTCTCTCTCTCTCCACACAATCCTGTTCCACTCTCTCTCTCTCCACACAATCCCGTTCCACTCTCCCTCTCTCCATACAATCCTGTTCCACTCTCTCTCTCTCGACACAATCCTGTTCCGCTCTCTCTCTCACCACACAATCCTGTTCCACTCTCTATCTCTCCACACAATACTGTTCCACTCTCTCTCTCCACACAATCCTGTTCCATTCTCTCTCTCTCCAGACAATCCTGTCCCACTCTCTCACTCTCCACACCATCATGTTCCACTCTCTCTCTCTCCACACTATCCTGTTCCACTCTCTCTACCCAGAGAATCCTGTTCCACTCTCTCTCTCTCCACACAATCCTGTTCCACAATCATTCTCTCCACACAATCCTGTTCCACTCTGTCTCTCTCCAAACAATCCTGTTCCTCTCTCTCTCTCTCCACACAATCCCGTCCACTCTCACTCTCCACACAATCCTGTTCCACTCGCTCTCTCACTGTCCACACTATCCTGTTCCATTCTCTCTCTCTGTCCACGAAATACTGTTCCACTCTCTCTCTCTCTCCACACAATCCTTTTCCACTCTCTCTCTCTCCACTCAATCCTGTTTCACTCTATCGCTCGCCAAACAGTCCAATACCACTCTCCCTCTCCACACAATCCTGTTCTACTCTACCTCTCCACACAATCCTGTTCCACATTCTCTCTCTCCACACAATGCTGTTCCACTCTCTCTCTCCACACAATCCTGTCCACTCTCCCTCTCCACACAATCCTGTTCCACTCTCTCTCTCTCCACACCATCATGTTCCACTCTCTCGCTCTCCACACTATCCTGATCCACTCTCTCTCTCCACAGAATCCTGTATCTCTCTCTCTCTCTCCACACAATCCTGTTCCACTCTCTCTCTCTCCACACAATCCTGTTCCACTCTGTCTCTCTCCAAACAATCCTGTTCCTCTCTCTCTCTCTCTCCGCACAATCCCGTCCACTCTCACTCTCCACACAATCCTGATCCACTCTCTCTCTCTCCACACAATCCTGTTCCATTCTCTCTCTCTGTCCACAAAATCCTGTTCCACTCTCTCTCTCTCTCCACACAATCCTTTTCCACTCTCTCTCTCTCCACACAATCCTGTTTCACTCTCTCGCTCTCCAAACAATCCAATACCACTCTCTCTCTCCACACAATCCTGTTCCACTCTCTCTCCCTCTCCACACAATCCTGTTCCACTCTCTCTCTCTCCACACAATCCTGTTCCACTCTCCCTCTCCACACAATCCTTTTCCACTCTCTCTCTCTCCACACAATCCTGTTCCACTCACCCCCTCCACACAATCCTGTTCCACTCTCTCTCTCTCCACACAATCCTGTTCCACTCTCTCTCTCTCCACACTATCCTGTTCCACTCTCTCTACCCAGAGAATCCTGTTCCACTCTCTCTCTCTCCACACAATCCTGTTCCACAATCTTTCTCTCCACACAATCCTGTTCCACTCTGTCTCTCTCCAAACAATCCTGTTCCTCTCTCTCTCTCTCTCCACACAATCCCGTCCACTCTCACTCTCCACACAATCCTGTTCCACTCGCTCTCTCACTGTCCACACTATCCTGTTGCATTCTCTCTCTCTGTCCACGAAATACTGTTCCACTCTCTCTCTCTCTCCACACAATCCTTTTCCACTCTCTCTCTCTCCACTCAATCCTGTTTCACTCTATCGCTCGCCAAACAGTCCAAGACCACTCTCCCTCTCCACACAATCCTGTTCCACACTCCCTCTCCACACAATCCTGTTCCACATTCTCTCTCTCCACACAATCCTGTTCCACTCTCTCTCTCCACACAATCCTGTCCACTCTCCCTCTCCACACAATCCTGTTCCACTCTCTCTCTCTCCACACCATCATGTTCCACTCTCTCTCTCTCCACACTATCCTGATCCACTCTCTCTCTCCACAGAATCCTGTATCTGTCTCTCTCTCTCCACACAATCCTGTTCCACTCTCTCTCTCTCCACACAATCCTGTTCCACTCTGTCTCTCTCCAAACAATCCTGTTCCTCTCTCTCTCTCTCTCCGCACAATCCCGTCCACTCTCACTCTCCACACAATCCTGATCCACTCTCTCTCTCTCCACACAATCCTGTTCCATTCTCTCTCTCTGTCCACAAAATCCTGTTCCACTCTCTCTCTCTCTCCACACAATCCTTTTCCACTCTCTCTCTCTCCACACAATCCTGTTCCACTCTCTCTCTGTCCACACAATCCTGTTCCACTCTCCCTCTCCACACAATCCTGTTCCACTCTCTCTCTCTCTCCACACAATCCTGTTCCACTCACCCCCTCCACACAATCCTGTTCCACTCTCTCTCTCTCCACACAATCCTGTTCCACTCTCTCTCTCTCCACACAATCCTGTTCCACTCTCTCTCTCTCCACAAAATCCTGATACACTCTCTCTCTCCACACAGTCCGTCCACTCTGATTCTCCACAAAATCCAGTTCCATTCTCTCTCTCCACACAATCCTGATCCACTCTCTCTCTCTCTCCACACAATCCTGTTCCACTCTCTCTCTCTCTCTCCACACACTCCTGTTCCCCATTCTCTCCCTCCACAGAATCCTGATCCACTCTCCCTCTCTCTCCACACAATCCTGATCCACTCTCTCTCTCTCTACACAATCCTGTTCCACTCTCCCACTCTCCACACAATCATGGTCCACTCTCTCTCTCTCCACACAATCCTGTTCCACCTCTCTCTCCACACAATCCTGTTCCACTCTCTCTCTCTCCACACAATCCTGTTCCACTCTCTCTCTCTCCACACAATCCCGTTCCACTCTCCCTCTCTCCATACAATCCTGTTCCACTCTCTCTCTCTCGACACATTCCTGTTCCACTCTCTCTCTCACCACACAATCCTGTTCCACTCTCTCTCTCTCCACACAATACTGTTCCACTCTCTCTCTCCACACAATCCTGTTCCATTCTCTCTCTCTCCACACAATCCTGTCCCACTCTCTCTCTCTCCACACCATCATGTTCCACTCTCTCTCTCTCCACACTATCCTGTTCTTCTCTCTCTACCCACAGAATCCTGTTCCACTCTCTCTCTCTCCACACAATCCTGTTCCACAATCTTTCTCACCACACAGTCCTGTTCCACTCTGTCTCTCTCCAAACAATCCTGTTCCTCTCTCTCTCTCTCTCCACACAATCCCGTCCACTCTCACTCTCCACACAATCCTGTTCCACTCGCTCTCTCTCTGTCCACACTATCCTGTTCCATTCTCTCTCTCTGTCCACAAAATACTGTTCCACTCTCTCTCTCTCTCCACACAATCCTTTTCACTCTCTCTCTCTCCACTCAATCCTTTTTCACGCTATCGCTCGCCAAACAATCCAATACCACTCTCCCTCTCCACACAATCCTGTTCCACTCTCCCTCTCCACACAATCCTGTTCCACATTCTCTCTCTCCACACAATGTTGTTCCACTCTCTCTCTCCACACAATCCTGTCCACTCTCCCTCTCCACACAATCCTGTTCCACTCTCTCTCTCTCCACACCATCATGTTCCACTCTCTCTCTCTCCACACTATCCTGATCCACTCTCTCTCTCCACAGAATCCTGTATCTCTCTCTCCACACAATCCTGTTCCACTCTCTCTCTCTCCACACAATCCTGTTCCACTCTGTCTCTCTCCAAACAATCCTGTTCCTCTCTCTCTCTCTCTCCGCACAATCCCGTCCACTCTCACTCTCCACACAATCCTGATCCACTCTCTCTCTCTCCACACAATCCTGTTCCATTCTCTCTCTCTGTCCACAAAATCCTGTTCCACTCTCTCTCTCTCTCCACACAATACTTTTCCACTCTCTCTCTCTCCACACAATCCTGTTTCACTCTCTCGCTCTCCAAACAATCCAATACCACTCTCTCTCTCCACACAATGCTGTTCCACTCTCTCTCCCTCTCCACACAATCCTGTTCCACTCTCTCTCTCCACACAATCCTGTACACTCTCCCTCTCCACACAATCCTGTTACTCTCTCTCTCTCTCCACACAATCCTGTTCCACTCTCCCTCTCCACACAATCCTGTTCCACTCTCTCTCTCTCTCCACACAATCCTGTTCCACTCTCTCTCTCCGCACAATCCTGTTCCACTCACCCCCTCCACACAATCCTGTTCCACTCTCTCTCTCTCCACACAATCCTGTTCCACTCTCTCTCTCTCCACACAATCCCGTTCCACTCTCTCTCTCTCCACACAATCCTGTTCCACTCTCTCTCTCTCCACACAATCCTGATCCACTCTCTCTCTCCACACAGTCCGTCCACTCTCATTCTCCACAAAATCCAGTTCCATTCTCTCTCTCCACACAATCCTGATCCACTCTATCTCTCTCCACACAATCCTGTTCCACTCTCTCTCTCGCTCTCCACAATCCTGTTCCACTCTCCCTCCCCACACATTCCTGTTCCACTCTCTGTCTCTCTCCTCACAATCCTGTTCCACTCTCTCTCTCCACACAATCCTGTTCGACTCACCCCCTCCACACAATCCTGTTCCACTCTCTCTCTCTCCACACAATCCTGTTCCACTCTCTCTCTCCACACAATCCCGTTCCACTCTCTCTCTCTCCACACAATCCTGATCCACTCTCTCTCTCTCCACACAATCCTGTTCCACTCTCTCTCTCTCTCTCCACACACTCCTGTTCCCCATTCTCTCCCTCCACAGAATCCTGATCCACTCTCCCTCTCTCTCCACACAATCCTGATCCACTCTCTCTCTCTCTACACAATCCTGTTCCACTCTCCCACTCTCCGCACAATCATGGTCCACTCTCTCTCTCTCCACACAATTCTGTTCCACTCTCTCTCTCCACACAATCCTGTTCCACTCTCTCTCTCTCCACACAATCCAGTTCCACTCTCTCTCTCTCCACACAATTATGTTCCACTCTCTCTCTCTCCACACTATCCTGTTCCACTCTCTCTCTCCACAGAATCCTGTTCCACTCTCTCTCTCTCCACACAATCCTGTTCCTATCTCTCTCTCTCCACACAATCCTGTTCCACTCTGTCTCTCCCCAAACAATCCTGTTCCTCTCTCTCTCTCTCTCCACACAATCCCGTCCACTCTCACTCTCCACACAATCCTGTTCCACTCTCTCTCTCACTGTCCACACAATCGTTTTCCACTCTCTCTCCCTCTCCACACAATCCTGTTCCACTCTCTCTCTCCACACAATCCCGTTCCACTCTCTCTCTCTCCACACAATCCTGTTCCACCCTCTCTCTCTCCACACAATCCCGTTCCACTCTCCCTCTCTCCATACAATCCTGTTCCACTCTCTCTCTCCCCACACAATCCTGTTCCACTCTCTCTCTCTCCACACAATCCTGTTCCACTCTCTCTCTCTTCACACTATCCTGTTCCACTCTCTCTCTCCACACAATCCTGTTCCACTCTCTCTCTCTCCACACAATCCTGTTCCACTCTCTCTCTCTCCACACAATCCTGATCCACTCTGTCTCTCTCCACACAATCCTGTTCCACTCTCTGTCTCTCTCCACACAATCCTGTTCCACTCTCTCTCTCTCTCCACAATCCTGTCCACTCTCCCTCTCCACACAATCCTGTACAATCTCTCTCTCTCTCCATACAATCCTGGTCCACTCTCTCTCTCCACACAATCCTGTTCCACTCACCCCCTCCAGACAATACTGTTCCACTCTCTCTCTCTCCAAACAATCCTGTTCCACTCTCTCTCTCTCCACACAATCCCGTTCCACTCTCTCTCGCTCCACACAATCCTGTTCCACTCTCTCTCTATCCACACAATCCTGTTCCACTCTCTCTCTCTCTCTCTCCACACACTCCTGTTCCACATTATCTGCCTCCACAGAATCCTGATCCACTCTCCCTCTCTCTCCACACAATCCTGTTCCACTCTCTCTCTCTCCACACAATCCTGTTCCACTCTCTCTCTCTCCACACAATCATGTTCCACTCTCTCTCTCTCCACACAATCCTGTTCCACTCTCTCTCTCCACACAATCCTGTTCCACTCTCTCTCTCTCCACACAATCCGGTTCCACTCTCTCTCTCTCCACACAATCCTGTTCCACTCTGTCTCTCTCCAAACAAAGCTGTTCCTCTCTCTCTCTCTCTCCACACAATCCCGTCCACTCTCACTCTCCACACAATCCTGTTCCACTCGCTCTCTCACTGTCCACACTATCCTGTTCCATTCTCTCTCTCTGTCCACTAAATACTGTTCCACTCTCTCTCTCTCTCCACACAATCCTTTTCCACTCTCTCTCTCTCCACACAATCCTGTTTCACTCTATCGCTCGCCAAACAATCCAATACCACTCTCCCTCTCCACACAATCCTGTTCCACTCTCCCTCTCCACACAATCCTGTTCCACATTCTCTCTCTCCACACAATCCTGTTCCACTCTCTCTCTCCACACAATCCTGTCCACTCTCGCTCTCCACACAATCCTGTTCCACTCTCTCTCTCTCCACACAATCCTGTTCCACTCTCCCTCTCCACACAACCCAGTTACACTCTCTCTCTATCCACACAATCCTGTTCCACTCTCTCTCTCCACACAATCCAGTTCCACTCTCTCTCTCTCCACACATTCCTGTTCCACTCTCCCTCTCCACACAATCCTGTTCCACTCTCTCTCTCCACACAAACCTGTTCCCCTCTCTCTCTCCACACAGTCCGTACACTCTCATTCTCCACTAAATCCTGTTCCACTCTCTCTCCACACAATCCTGTTCCACTCTCTCTCTCTCTCCACACAATCCTGTTCCACTCTCTCTCTCTCCCCACAATCCTGTTCCACTCTCCCTCTCCACACAATCCTGTTCCACTCTCTCTCTCTCTCCACACAATCCTGTTCCACTCTCTCTCTCCACACAATCCTGTTCCACTCACCCCCTCCACACAATCCTGTTCCACTCTCTCTCTCTCCACACAATCCTGTTCCACTCTCTCTTTCTCCACACAATCCCGTTCCACTCTCTCTCTCTCCACACAATCCTGTTCCACTCTCTCTCTCTCCACACAATCCTGATCCACTCTCTCTCTCCACACAGTCCGTCCACTCTCATTCTCCACAAAATCCAGTTCCATTCTCTCTCTCCACACAATCCTGATCCACTCTATCTCTCTCCACACAGTCCTGTTCCACTCTCTCTCTCTCTCTCCACAATCCTGTTCCACTCTCCCTCCCCACACATTCCTGTTCCACTCTCTGTCTCTCTCCTCACAATCCTGTTCCACTCTCTCTCTCCACACAATCCTGTTCGACTCACCCCCTCCACACAATCCTGTTCCACTCTCTCTCTCTCCACACAATCCTGTTCCACTCTCTCTCTCCACACAATCCTGTTCCACTCTCTCTCTCTCTCCACACAATCCTGTTCCACTCTCTCTCTCTCCCCACAATCCTGTTCCACTCTCCCTCTCCACACAATCCTGTTCCACTCTCTCTCTCTCTCCACACAATCCTGTTCCACTCTCTCTCTCCACACAATCCTGTTCCACTCACCCCCTCCACACAATCCTGTTCCACTCTCTCTCTCTCCACACAATCCTGTTCCACTCTCTCTTTCTCCACACAATCCCGTTCCACTCTCTCTCTCTCCAAACAATCCTGTTCCTCTCTCTCTCTCTCTCCGCACAATCCCGTCCACTCTCACTCTCCACACAATCCTGATCCACTCTCTCTCTCTCCACACAATCCTGTTCCATTCTCTCTCTCTGTCCACAAAATCCTGTTCCACTCTCTCTCTCTCTCCACACAATCCTTTTCCACTCTCTCTCTCTCCACACAATCCTGTTCCACTCTCTCTCTGTCCACACAATCCTGTTCCACTCTCCCTCTCCACACAATCCTGTTCCACTCTCTCTCTCTCTCCACACAATCCTGTTCCACTCACCCCCTCCACACAATCCTGTTCCACTCTCTCTCTCTCCACACAATCCTGTTCCACTCTCTCTCTCTCCACACAATCCTGTTCCACTCTCTCTCTCTCCACAAAATCCTGATACACTCTCTCTCTCCACACAGTCCGTCCACTCTGATTCTCCACAAAATCCAGTTCCATTCTCTCTCTCCACACAATCCTGATCCACTCTCTCTATCTCTCCACACAATCCTGTTCCACTCTCTCTCTCTCTCTCCACACACTCCTGTTCCCCATTCTCTCCCTCCACAGAATCCTGATCCACTCTCCCTCTCTCTCCACACAATCCTGATCCACTCTCTCTCTCTCTACACAATCCTGTTCCACTCTCCCACTCTCCACACAATCATGGTCCACTCTCTCTCTCTCCACACAATCCTGTTCCACTCTCTCTCTCCACACAATCCTGTTCCACTCTCTCTCTCTCCACACAATCCTGTTCCACTCTCTCTCTCTCCACACAATCCCGTTCCACTCTCCCTCTCTCCATACAATCCTGTTCCACTCTCTCTCTCTCGACACATTCCTGTTCCACTCTCTCTCTCACCACACAATCCTGTTCCACTCTCTCTCTCTCCACACAATACTGTTCCACTCTCTCTCTCCACACAATCCTGTTCCATTCTCTCTCTCTCCACACAATCCTGTCCCACTCTCTCTCTCTCCACACCATCATGTTCCACTCTCTCTCTCTCCACACTATCCTGTTCCACTCTCTCTACCCACAGAATCCTGTTCCACTCTCTCTCTCTCCACACAATCCTGTTCCACAATCTTTCTCACCACACAGTCCTGTTCCAGTCTGTCTCTCTCCAAACAATCCTGTTCCTCTCTCTCTCTCACTCCACACAATCCCGTCCACTCTCACTCTCCACACAATCCTGTTCCACTCGCTCTCTCACTGTCCACACTATCCTGTTCCATTCTCTCTCTCTGTCCACAAAATACTGTTCCACACTCTCTCTCTCTCCACACAATCCTTTTCCACTCTCTCTCTCTCCACTCAATCCTTTTTCACGCTATCGCTCGCCAAACAATCCAATACCACTCTCCCTCTCCACACAATCCTGTTCCACTCTCCCTCTCCACACAATCCTGTTCCACATTCTCTCTCTCCACACAATGTTGTTCCACTCTCTCTCTCCACACAATCCTGTCCACTCTCCCTCTCCACACAATCCTGTTCCACTCTCTCTCTCTCCACACCATCATGTTCCACTCTCTCTCTCTCCACACTATCCTGATCCACTCTCTCTCTCCACAGAATCCTGTATCTCTCTCTCCACACAATCCTGTTCCACTCTCTCTCTCTCCACACAATCCTGTTCCACTCTGTCTCTCTCCAAACAATCCTGTTCCTCTCTCTCTCTCTCTCCGCACAATCCCGTCCACTCTCACTCTCCACACAATCCTGATCCACTCTCTCTCTCTCCACACAATCCTGTTCCATTCTCTCTCTCTGTCCACAAAATCCTGTTCCACTCTCTCTCTCTCTCCACACAATACTTTTCCACTCTCTCTCTCTCCACACAATCCTGTTTCACTCTCTCGCTCTCCAAACAATCCAATACCACTCTCTCTCTCCACACAATCCTGTTCCACTCTCTCTCCCTCTCCACACAATCCTGTTCCACTCTCTCTCTCCACACAATCCTGTACACTCTCCCTCTCCACACAATCCTGTTACACTCTCTCTCTCTCCACACAATCCTGTTCCACTCTCCCTCTCCACACAATCCTGTTCCACTCTCTCTCTCTCTCCACACAATCCTGTTCCACTCTCTCTCTCCACACAATCCTGTTCCACTCACCCCCTCCACACAATCCTGTTCCACTCTCTCTCTCTCCACACAATCCTGTTCCACTCTCTCTCTCTCCACACAATCCCGTTCCACTCTCTCTCTCTCCACACAATCCTGTTCCACTCTCTCTCTCTCCACACAATCCTGATCCACTCTCTCTCTCCACACAGTCCGTCCACTCTCATTCTCCACAAAATCCAGTTCCATTCTCTCTCTCCACACAATCCTGATCCACTCTATCTCTCTCCACACAATCCTGTTCCACTCTCTCTCTCGCTCTCCACAATCCTGTTCCACTCTCCCTCCCCACACATTCCTGTTCCACTCTCTGTCTCTCTCCTCACAATCCTGTTCCACTCTCTCTCTCCACACAATCCTGTTCGACTCACCCCCTCCACACAATCCTGTTCCACTCTCTCTCTCTCCACACAATCCTGTTCCACTCTCTCTCTCCACACAATCCCGTTCCACTCTCTCTCTCTCCACACAATCCTGATCCACTCTCTCTCTCTCCACACAATCCTGTTCCACTCTCTCTCTCTCTCTCCACACACTCCTGTTCCCCATTCTCTCCCTCCACAGAATCCTGATCCACTCTCCCTCTCTCTCCACACAATCCTGATCCACTCTCTCTCTCTCTACACAATCCTGTTCCACTCTCCCACTCTCCGCACAATCATGGTCCACTCTCTCTCTCTCCACACAATTCTGTTCCACTCTCTCTCTCCACACAATCCTGTTCCACTCTCTCTCTCTCCACACAATCCAGTTCCACTCTCTCTCTCTCCACACAATTATGTTCCACTCTCTCTCTCTCCACACTATCCTGTTCCACTCTCTCTCTCCACAGAATCCTGTTCCACTCTCTCTCTCTCCACACAATCCTGTTCCTATCTCTCTCTCTCCACACAATCCTGTTCCACTCTGTCTCTCCCCAAACAATCCTGTTCCTCTCTCTCTCTCTCTCCACACAATCCCGTCCACTCTCACTCTCCACACAATCCTGTTCCACTCTCTCTCTCACTGTCCACACAATCGTTTTCCACTCTCTCTCCCTCTCCACACAATCCTGTTCCACTCTCTCTCTCCACACAATCCCGTTCCACTCTCTCTCTCTCCACACAATCCTGTTCCACTCTCTCTCTCTCCACACAATCCCGTTCCACTCTCCCTCTCTCCATACAATCCTGTTCCACTCTCTCTCTCCCCACACAATCCTGTTCCACTCTCTCTCTCTCCACACAATCCTGTTCCACTCTCTCTCTCTTCACACTATCCTGTTCCACTCTCTCTCTCCACACAATCCTGTTCCACTCTCTCTCTCTCCACACAATCCTGTTCCACTCTCTCTCTCTCCACACAATCCTGATCCACTCTGTCTCTCTCCACACAATCCTGTTCCACTCTCTGTCTCTCTCCACACAATTATGTTCCACTCTCTCTCTCTCTCCACAATCCTGTCCACTCTCCCTCTCCACACAATCCTGTACAATCTCTCTCTCTCTCCATACAATCCTGGTCCACTCTCTCTCTCCACACAATCCTGTTCCACTCACCCCCTCCAGACAATACTGTTCCACTCTCTCTCTCTCCAAACAATCCTGTTCCACTCTCTCTCTCTCCACACAATCCCGTTCCACTCTCTCTCGCTCCACACAATCCTGTTCCACTCTCTCTCTATCCACACAATCCTGTTCCACTCTCTCTCTCTCTCTCCACACACTCCTGTTCCACATTATCTGCCTCCACAGAATCCTGATCCACTCTCCCTCTCTCTCCACACAATCCTGTTCCACTCTCTCTCTCTCCACACAATCCTGTTCCACTCTCTCTCTCTCCACACAATCATGTTCCACTCTCTCTCTCTCCACACAATCCTGTTCCACTCTCTCTCTCCACACAATCCTGTTCCACTCTCTCTCTCTCCACACAATCCGGTTGCACTCTCTCTCTCTCCACACAATCCTGTTCCACTCTGTCTCTCTCCAAACAAAGCTGTTCCTCTCTCTCTCTCTCTCCACACAATCCCGTCCACTCTCACTCTCCACACAATCCTGTTCCACTCGCTCTCTCACTGTCCACACTATCCTGTTCCATTCTCTCTCTCTGTCCACTAAATACTGTTCCACTCTCTCTCTCTCTCCACACAATCCTTTTCCACTCTCTCTCTCTCCACACAATCCTGTTTCACTCTATCGCTCGCCAAACAATCCAATACCACTCTCCCTCTCCACACAATCCTGTTCCACTCTCCCTCTCCACACAATCCTGTTCCACATTCTCTCTCTCCACACAATCCTGTTCCACTCTCTCTCTCCACACAATCCTGTCCACTCTCGCTCTCCACACAATCCTGTTCCACTCTCTCTCTCTCCACACAATCCTGTTCCACTCTCCCTCTCCACACAACCCAGTTACACTCTCTCTCTATCCACACAATCCTGTTCCACTCTCTCTCTCCACACAATCCAGTTCCACTCTCTCTCTCTCCACACATTCCTGTTCCACTCTCCCTCTCCACACAATCCTGTTCCACTCTCTCTCTCCACACAAACCTGTTCCCCTCTCTCTCTCCACACAGTCCGTACACTCTCATTCTCCACTAAATCCTGTTCCACTCTCTCTCCACACAATCCTGTTCCACTCTCTCTCTCTCTCCACACAATCCTGTTCCACTCTCTCTCTCTCCCCACAATCCTGTTCCACTCTCCCTCTCCACACAATCCTGTTCCACTCTCTCTCTCTCTCCACACAATCCTGTTCCACTCTCTCTCTCCACACAATCCTGTTCCACTCACCCCCTCCACACAATCCTGTTCCACTCTCTCTCTCTCCACACAATCCTGTTCCACTCTCTCTTTCTCCACACAATCCCGTTCCACTCTCTCTCTCTCCACACAATCCTGTTCCACTCTCTCTCTCTCCACACAATCCTGATCCACTCTCTCTCTCCACACAGTCCGTCCACTCTCATTCTCCACAAAATCCAGTTCCATTCTCTCTCTCCACACAATCCTGATCCACTCTATCTCTCTCCACACAATCCTGTTCCACTCTCTCTCTCTCTCTCCACAATCCTGTTCCACTCTCCCTCCCCACACATTCCTGTTCCACTCTCTGTCTCTCTCCTCACAATCCTGTTCCACTCTCTCTCTCCACACAATCCTGTTCGACTCACCCCCTCCACACAATCCTGTTCCACTCTCTCTCTCTCCACACAATCCTGTTCCACTCTCTCTCTCCACACAATCCCGTTCCACTCTCTCTCTCTCCACACAATCCTGATCCACTCTCTCTCTCTCCACACAATCCTGTTCCACTCTCTCTCTCTCTCTCCACACACTCCTGTTCCCCATTCTCTCCCTCCACAGAATCCTGATCCACTCTCCCTCTCTCTCCAGACAATCCTGATCCACTCTCTCTCTCTCTACACAATCCTGTTCCACTCTCCCACTCTCCACACAATCATGGTCCACTCTCTCTCTCTCCACACAATCCTGTTCCACTCTCTCTCTCCACACAATCCTGTTCCACTCTCTCTCTCTCCACACAATCCTGTTCCACTCTCTCTCTCTCCACACAATCCCGTTCCACTCTCCCTCTCTCCATACAATCCTGTTCCACTCTCTCTCTCTCGACACAATCCTGTTCCGCTCTCTCTCTCACCACACAATCCTGTTCCACTCTCTCTCTCTCCACACAATACTGTTCCACTCTCTCTCTCCACACAATCCTGTTCCATTCTCTCTCTCTCCAGACAATCCTGTCCCACTCTCTCACTCTCCACACCATCATGTTCCACTCTCTCTCTCTCCACACTATCCTGTTCCACTCTCTCTACCCAGAGAATCCTGTTCCACTCTCTCTCTCTCCACACAATCCTGTTCCACAATCTTTCTCTCCACACAATCCTGTTCCACTCTGTCTCTCTCCAAACAATCCTGTTCCTCTCTCTCTCTCTCTCCACACAATCCCGTCCACTCTCACTCTCCACACAATCCTGTTCCACTCGCTCTCTCACTGTCCACACTATCCTGTTCCATTCTCTCTCTCTGTCCACGAAATACTGTTCCACTCTCTCTCTCTCTCCACACAATCCTTTTCCACTCTCTCTCTCTCCACTCAATCCTGTTTCACTCTATCGCTCGCCAAACAGTCCAATACCACTCTCCCTCTCCACACAATCCTGTTCCACTCTACCTCTCCACACAATCCTGTTCCACATTCTCTCTCTCCACACAATGCTGTTCCAATCTCTCTCTCCACACAATCCTGTCCACTCTCCCTCTCCACACAATCCTGTTCCACTCTCTCTCTCTCCACACCATCATGTTCCACTCTCTCTCTCTCCACACTGTCCTGATCCACTCTCTCTTTCCACAGAATCCTGTATCTCTCTCTCTCTCTCCACACAATCCTGTTCCACTCTCTCTCTCTCCACACAATCCTGTTCCACTCTGTCTCTCTCCAAACAATCCTGTTCCTCTCTCTCTCTCTCTCCGCACAATCCCGTCCACTCTCACTCTCCACACAATCCTGATCCACTCTCTCTCTCTCCACACAATCCTGTTCCATTCTCTCTCTCTGTCCACAAAATCCTGTTCCACTCTCTCTCTCTCTCCACACAATCCTTTTCCACTCTCTCTCTCTCCACACAATCCTGTTTCACTCTCTCGCTCTCCAAACAATCCAATACCACTCTCTCTCTCCACACAATCCTGTTCCACTCTCTCTCCCTCTCCACACAATCCTGTTCCACTCTCTCTCTCTCCACACAATCCTGTTCCACTCTCCCTCTCCACACAATCCTTTTCCACTCTCTCTCTCTCCACACAATCCTGTTCCACTCACCCCCTCCACACAATCCTGTTCCACTCTCTCTCTCTCCACACAATCCTGTTCCACTCTCTCTCTCTCCACACAATCCCGTTCCACTCTCTCTCTCTCCACACAATCCTGTTCCACTCTCTCTCTCTCCACACAATCCTGATCCACTCTCTCTCTCCACACAGTCCGTCCACTCTCATTCTCCACAAAATCCAGTTGCATTCTCTCTCTCCACACAATCCTGATCCACTCTATCTCTCTCCACACAATCCTGTTCCACTCTCTCTCTCTCCACACAATCCTGTTCCACTCTCTCTCTCTCTCCACACACTCCTGTTCCCCATTCTCTCCCTCCACAGAATCCTGATCCACTCTCCCTCTCTCTCCACACAATCCTGATCCACTCTCTCTCTCTCTACACAATCCTGTTCCACTCTCCCACTCTCCACACAATCATGGTCCACTCTCTCTCTCTACACACATTCCTGTTCCACTCTCTCTCTCCACACAATCCTGTTCCACTCTCTCTCTCTCCACACAATCCTGTTCCACTCTCTCTCTCTCCACACAATCCCGTTCCACTCTCCCTCTCTCCATACAATCCTGTTCCACTCTCTCTCTCTCGACACAATCCTGTTCCACTCTCTCTCTCACCACACAATCCTGTTCCACTCTCTCTCTCTCCACACAATACTGTTCCACTCTCTCTCTCCACACAATCCTGTTCCATTCTCTCTCTCTCCACACAATCCTGTCC
The DNA here is from genome assembly GCF_964194155.1 of Cetorhinus maximus. NCBI lineage: Eukaryota > Metazoa > Chordata > Chondrichthyes > Lamniformes > Cetorhinidae > Cetorhinus > Cetorhinus maximus. Next base: position 33,159 of record NW_027596754.1, on the reverse strand, counting down.
CACTCTCTCTCTCTCCACACCATCATGTTCCACTCTCTCTCTCTCCACACTATCCTGTTCCACTCTCTCTACCCACAGAATCCTGTTCCACTCTCTCTCTCTCCACACAATCCTGTTCCACAATCTTTCTCTCCACACAATCCTGTTCCACTCCGTCTCTCTCCAAACAATCCTGTTCCTCTCTCTCTCTCTCTCTCCACACAATCCCGTCCACTCTCACTCTCCACACAATCCTGTTCCACTCGCTCTCTCACTGTCCACACTATCCTGTTCCATTCTCTCTCTCTGTCCACAAAATACTGTTCCACTCTCTCTCTCTCTCCACACAATCCTTTTCCACTCTCTCTCTCTCCACTCAATCCTGTTTCACTCTATCGCTCGCCAAACAATCCAATACCACTCTCCCTCTCCACACAATCCTGTTCCACTCTCCCTCTCCACACAATCCTGTTCCACATTCTCTCTCTCCACACAATGCTGTTCCACTCTCTCTCTCCACACAATCCTGTCCACTCTCCCTCTCCACACAATCCTGTTCCACTCTCTCTCTCCACACAATCCAGTTCCACTCTCTCTCTCTCCACACATTCCTGTTCCACTCTCCCTCTCCACACAATCCAGTTCCACTCTCTCTCTCTCCACACCATCATGTTCCACTCTCTCTCTCTCCACACTATCCTGATCCACTCTCTCTCTATCCACACAATCCTGTTCCACTCTCTCTCTCCACACAATCCTTTACAACTCTCTCTCTCTCCACACAATCCTGTTTCACTCTATCGCTCGCCAAACAATCCAATACCACTCTCCCTCTCCACAAAATCCTGTTCCACTCTCCCTCTCCACACAATCCTGTTCCACATTCTCCTTCTCCACACAATCCTGTTCCACTCTCCCTCTCCACACAATCCTGTTCCACAGTCTCTCTCTCCACACAATCCTGTTCCACTCTCCCTCTCCACACAATCCTGTTCAACTCTCTCTCTCTCCACACAATCCTGTTCCACTCTATCTCTCCACACAATCCTGTTCCACTCTCTCTCTCTCCACACATTCCTCTTCCACTCTCCCTCTCCACACAATCCTCTTCCACTCCCTCTCTCTCCACACAATCCTGTTCCACTCTCTCTCTCCACACAATCCTGTTCCACTCTCTCTCTCTCCACACAATCCTGTTCCACTCTCTCTCTCTCCACACAATCCTGCTCCACTCTGTCTCTCTCCAAACAATCCTGTTCCTCTCTCTCTCTCTCTCCACACATCCCGTCCACTCTCACTCTCCACACAATCCTGATCCACTCTCTCTCTCACTGTCCACACAATCCTGTTCCATTCTCTCTCTCTGTCCACAAAATCCTGTTCCACTCTCTCTCTCTCTCTCCACACAATCCATTTCCACTCTCTCTCTCTCCACACAATCCTGTTTCACTCTCTCGCTCTCCAAACAATCCAATACCACTCTCTCTCTCCACACAATCCTGTTCCACTCTCTCTCCCTCTCCACACAATCCTGTTCCACTCTCTCTCTCTCCACACAATCCCGTACACTCTCCCTCTCTCCATACAATCCTGTTCCACTCTCTCTCTCTCCACACAATCCTGTTCCACTCTCTCTCTCTCCACACAATCCTGTTCCACTCTCACACTCTCCACACAATCATGTTCCACTCTCTCTCTCTCCACACAATCCTGTTCCACTCTCTCTCTCCTCACAATCCTGTTCCACTCTCTCTCTCTCCACACAATCCTGTTCCACTCTCTCTCTCTCCACACAATCCTGTTCCACTCTGTCTCTCTCCAAACAAAGCTGTTCCTCTCTCTCTCTCTCTCCACACAATCCCGTCCACTCTCACTCTCGACACAATCCTGTTCCACTCGCTCTCTCACTGTCCACACTATCCTGTTCCATTCTCTCTCTCTATCCACAAAATACTGTTCCACTCTCTCTCTCTCCACACAATCCTTTTCCACTCTCTCTCTCTCCACACAATCCTGTTTCACTCAATCGCTCGCCAAACAATCAAATACCACTCTCCCTCTCCACACAATCCTGTTCCACTCTCCCTCTCCACAAAATCCTGTTCCACATTCTCTCTCTCCACACAATGCTGTTCCACTCTCTCTCTCCACACAATCCTGTCCACTCTCCCTCTCCACACAATCCTGTTCCATTCTCTCTCTCTCCACACAATCCTGTTCCACTCTCTCTCTCCACACAGTCCGTCCACTCTCATTCTCCACAAAATCCTGTTGCACTCTCTCTCTCTCCACAAAATCCTGTTCCGCTCTCTCTCTCAACACAATCCTGTTCCACTCTCTCTCTCCACACAGTCCGTCCACTCTCATTCTCCACAAAATCCTGTTCCACTCTCTCTCCACACAATCCTGTTCCACTCTCTCTCTCCACACAATCCTGTTCCACTCTCTCTCTCTCCCCACAATCCTGTTCCACTCTCTCTCTCGACACAATCCCGTACAACTCTCTCTCTCTCCACACAATCCTGTTCCACTCTCTCTCTCTCCACACAATTCTGCTCCACTCTCTCACTCCACACAGTCCGTCCACTCTCATTCTCCACATAATCCAGTTCCACTCTCTCTCTCCACACAATCCTGTTCCACTCTCTCTCTCTCTCCACACAATCCTTTTCCACTCTCTCTCTCTCTCTCCACAATCCTGTTCCACTCTCCCTCTCCACACAATCCTGTTCCACTCTCCCTCTCCACACAATCCTGTTCCACATTCTCTCTCTCCACACAATCCTGTTCCACTCTCTCTCTCCACACAATCCTGTCCACTCTCCCTCTCCACACAATCCTGTTCCACTCTCTCTCTCTCCACGCAATCCTGTTCCACTCTCCCTCTCCACACAATCCTGTTCCACTCTCTCTCTACACACAATCCTGTTCCACTCTATCTCTCCACACAATCCTGTTCCACTCTCTCTCTCCACACATTCCTGTTCCAATCTCCCTCTCCACACAATCCTCTTCCACTCTCTCTCTCTCCACACAATCCTGTTCCACTCTCTCTCTCCACACAGTCCGTCCACTCTCATTCTCCACAAAATCCTGTTGCACTCTCTCTCTCTCCACAAAATCCTGTTCCGCTCTCTCTCTCCACACAATCCTGTTCCACTCTCTCTCTCCACACAGTCCGTCCACTCTCATTCTCCACAAAATCCTGTTCCAATCTCTCTCCACGCAATCCTGTTCCACTCTCTCTCTCTCTCGACACAATCCTGTTCCACTCCCTCTCTCTCCCCACAATCCTGTTGCACTCTCCCTCTCCACACAATCCTGTTCCACTCTCTCTCCCTCTCCACACAATCCTGTTCCACTCTCTCTCTCCACACAATCCTATTCCACTCTCTCTCTCTCCACACAATCCTGTTCCACTCTCTCTCTCTCCACACCATCATGTTCCACTCTCTCTCTCTCCACACTGTCCTGATCCACTCTCTCTCTCCACAGAATCCTGTATCTCTCTCTCTCTCTCCACACAATCCTGTTCCACTCTCTCTCTCTCCACACAATCCTGTTCCACTCTGTCTCTCTCCAAACAATCCTGTTCCTCTCTCTCTCTCTCTCCGCACAATCCCGTCGACTCTCACTCTCCACACAATCCTGATCCACTCTCTCTCTCTCCACACAATCCTGTTCCATTCTCTCTCTCTGTCCACAAAATCCTGTTCCACTCTCTCTCTCTCTCCACACAATCCTTTTCCACTCTCTCTCTCTCCACACAATCCTGTTTCACTCTCTCGCTCTCCAAACAATCCAATACCACTCTCTCTCTCCACACAATCCTGTTCCACTCTCTCTCCCTCTCCACACAATCCTGTTCCACTCTCTCTCTCTCCACACAATCCTGTTCCACTCTCCCTCTCCACACAATCCTTTTCCACTCTCTCTCTCTCCACACAATCCTGTTCCACTCACCCCCTCCACACAATCCTGTTCCACTCTCTCTCTCTCCACACAATCCTGTTCCACTCTCTCTCTCTCCACACAATCCCGTTCCACTCTCTCTCTCTCCACACAATCCTGTTCCACTCTCTCTCTCTCCACACAATCCTGATCCACTCTCTCTCTCCACACAGTCCGTCCACTCTCATTCTCCACAAAATCCAGTTGCATTCTCTCTCTCCACACAATCCTGATCCACTCTATCTCTCTCCACACAATCCTGTTCCACTCTCTCTCTCTCCACACAATCCTGTTCCACTCTCTCTCTCTCTCCACACACTCCTGTTCCCCATTCTCTCCCTCCACAGAATCCTGATCCACTCTCCCTCTCTCTCCACACAATCCTGATCCACTCTCTCTCTCTCTACACAATCCTGTTCCACTCTCCCACTCTCCACACAATCATGGTCCACTCTCTCTCTCTCCACACATTCCTGTTCCACTCTCTCTCTCCACACAATCCTGTTCCACTCTCTCTCTCTCCACACAATCCTGTTCCACTCTCTCTCTCTCCACACAATCCCGTTCCGCTCTCCCTCTCTCCATACAATCCTGTTCCACTCTCTCTCTCTCGACACAATCCTGTTCCACTCTCTCTCTCACCACACAATCCTGTTCCACTCTCTCTCTCTCCACACAATACTGTTCCACTCTCTCTCTCCACACAATCCTGTTCCATTCTCTCTCTCTCCACACAATCCTGTCCCACTCTCTCTCTCTCCACACCATCATGTTCCACTCTCTCTCTCTCCACACTATCCTGTTCCACTCTCTCTACCCACAGAATCCTGTTCCACTTTCTCTCTCTCCACACAATCCTGTTCCACAATCTTTCTCTCCACACAATCCTGTTCCACTCCGTCTCTCTCCAAACAATCCTGTTCCTCTCTCTCTCTCTCTCTCCACACAATCCCGTCCACTCTCACTCTCCACACAATCCTGTTCCACTCGCTCTCTCACTGTCCACACTATCCTGTTCCATTCTCTCTCTCTGTCCACAAAATACTGTTCCACTCTCTCTCTCTCTCCACACAATCCTTTTCCACTCTCTCTCTCTCCACTCAATCCTGTTTCACTCTATCGCTCGCCAAACAATCCAATACCACGCTCCCTCTCCACACAATCCTGTTCCACTCTCCCTCTCCACACAATCCTGTTCCACATTCTCTCTCTCCACACAATGCTGTTCCACTCTCTCTCTCCACACAATCCTGTCCACTCTCCCTCTCCACACAATCCTGTTCCACTCTCTCTCTCTCCACACCATCATGTTCCACTCTCTCTCTCTCCACACTATCCTGATCCACTCTCTCTCTATCCACACAATCCTGTTCCACTCTCTCTCTCCACACAATCCAGTTCCACTCTCTCTCTCTCCACACATTCCTGTTCCACTCTCCCTCTCCACACAATCCAGTTCCACTCTCTCTCTCTCCACACCATCATGTTCCACTCTCTCTCTCTCCACACTATCCTGATCCACTCTCTCTCTATCCACACAATCCTGTTCCACTCTCTCTCTCCACACAATCCTTTACAACTCTCTCTCTCTCCACACAATCCTGTTTCACTCTATCGCTCGCCAAACAATCCAATACCACTCTCCCTCTCCACAAAATCCTGTTCCACTCTCCCTCTCCACACAATCCTGTTCCACATTCTCTCTCTCCACACAATCCTGTTCCACTCTCCCTCTCCACACAATCCTGTTCCACAGTCTCTCTCTCCACACAATCCTGTTCCACTCTCCCTCTCCACACAATCCTGTTCAACTCTCTCTCTCTCCACACAATCCTGTTCCACTCTATCTCTCCACACAATCCTGTTCCACTCTCTCTCTCTCCACACATTCCTCTTCCACTCTCCCTCTCCACACAATCCTCTTCCACTCCCTCTCTCTCCACACAATCCTGTTCCACTCTCTCTCTCCACACAATCCTGTTCCACTCTCTCTCTCTCCACACAATCCTGTTCCACTCTCTCTCTCTCCACACAATCCTGCTCCACTCTGTCTCTCTCCAAACAATCCTGTTCCTCTCTCTCTCTCTCTCCACACATCCCGTCCACTCTCACTCTCCACACAATCCTGATCCACTCTCTCTCTCACTGTCCACACAATCCTGTTCCATTCTCTCTCTCTGTCCACAAAATTCCTGTTCCACTCTCTCTCTCTCTCCACAACAATCCATTTCCACTCTCTCTCTCTCCACACAATCCTGTTTCACTCTCTCGCTCTCCAAACAATCCAATACCACTCTCTCTCTCCACACAATCCTGTTCCACTCTCTCTCCCTCTCCACACAATCCTGTTCCACTCTCTCTCTCCACACAATCCAGTTCCACTCTCTCTTTCTCCACACAATCCTGTTCCACTCTCTCTCTCTCCACACAATCCCGTACACTCTCCCTCTCTCCATACAATCCTGTTCCACTCTCTCTCTCTCCACACAATCCTGTTCCACTCTCTCTCTCTCACACAATCCTGTTCCACTCTCACACTCTCCACACAATCATGTTCCACTCTCTCTCTCTCCACACAATCCTGTTCCACTCTCTCTCTCCTCACATTCCTGTTCCACTCTCTCTCTCTCCACACAATCCTGTTCCACTCTCTCTCTCTCCACACAATCCTGTTCCACTCTGTCTCTCTCCAAACAAAGCTGTTCCTCTCTCTCTCTCTCTCCACACAATCCCGTCCACTCTCACTCTCCACACAATCCTGTTCCACTCGCTCTCTCACTGTCCACACTATCCTGTTCCATTCTCTCTCTCTATCCACAAAATATTGTTCCACTCTCTCTCTCCCACACAATCCTTTTCCACTCTCTCTCTCTCCACACAATCCTGTTTCACTCTATCGCTCGCCAAACAATCAAATACCACTCTCCCTCTCCACACAATCCTGTTCCACTCTCCCTCTCCACAAATCCTGTTTCCACATTCTCTCTCTCCACACAATGCTGTTCCACTCTCTCTCTCCACACAATCCTGTCCACTCTCCCTCTCCACACAATCCTGTTCCATTCTCTCTCTCTCCACACAATCCTGTTCCACTCTCTCTCTCCACACAGTCCGTCCACTCTCATTCTCCACATAATCCTGTTGCACTCTCTCTCTCTCCACAAAATCCTGTTCCGCTCTCTCTCTCCACACAATCCTGTTCCACTCTCTCTCTCCACACAGTCCGTCCACTCTCATTCTCCACAAAATCCTGTTCCACTCTCTCTCCACACAATCCTGTTCCACTCTCTCTCTCCACACAATCCTGTTCCACTCCCTCTCTCTCCACACAATCCTGTTCCACTCTCTCTCTCCACACAATCCTGTTCCACTCTCTCTCTCTCCACACAATCCTGTTCCACTCTCTCTCTCTCCACACAATCCTGCTCCACTCTGTCTCTCTCCAAACAATCCTGTTCCTCTCTCTCTCTCTCTCCACACATCCCGTCCACTCTCACTCTCCACACAATCCTGATCCACTCTCTCTCTCACTGTCCACACAATCCTGTTCCATTCTCTCCCTCTGTCCACAAAATCCTGTTCCACTCTCTCTCTCTCTCCACACATCCATTTCCACTCTCTCTCTCTCCACACAATCCTGTTTCATCTCTCTCGCTCTCCAAACAATCCAATACCACTCTCTCTCTCCACACAATCCTGTTCCACTCTCTCTCCCTCTCCACACAATCCTGTTCCACTCTCTCTCTCCACACAATCCAGTTCCACTCTCTCTTTCTCCACACAATCCTGTTCCACTCTCTCTCTCTCCACACAATCCCGTACACTCTCCCTCTCTCCATACAATCCTGTTCCATTCTCTCTCTCTCCACACAATCCTGTTCCACTCTCTCTCTCTCCACACAATCCTGTTCCACTCTCACACTCTCCACACAATCATGTTCCACTCTCTCTCTCTCCACACAATCCTGTTCCACTCTCTCTCTCCTCACAATCCTGTTCCACTCTCTCTCTCTCCACACAATCCTGTTCCACTCTCTCTCTCTCCACACAATCCTGTTCCACTCTGTCTCTCTCCAAACAAAGCTGTTCCTCTCTCTCTCTCTCTCCACACAATCCCGTCCACTCACACTCTCCACACAATCCTGTTCCACTCGCTCTCTCACTGTCCACACTATCCTGTTCCATTCTCTCTCTCTATCCACAAAATACTGTTCCACTCTCTCTCTCCACACAATCCTTTTCCACTCTCTCTCTCTCCACACAATCCTGTTTCACTCTATCGCTCGCCAAACAATCAAATACCACTCTCCCTCTCCACACAATCCTGTTCCACTCTCCCTCTCCACAAAATCCTGTTCCACATTCTCTCTCTCCACACAATGCTGTTCCACTCTCTCTCTCCACACAATCCTGTCCACTCTCCCTCTCCACACAATCCTGTTCCATTCTCTCTCTCTCCACACAATCCTGTTCCACTCTCTCTCTCCACACAGTCCGTCCACTCTCATTCTCCACAAAATCCTGTTGCACTCTCTCTCTCTCCACAAAATCCTGTTCCGCTCTCTCTCTCCACACAATCCTGTTCCACTCTCTCTCTCCACACAGTCCGTCCACTCTCATTCTCCACAAAATCCTGTTCCACTCTCTCTCCACACAATCCTGTTCCACTCTCTCTCTCCACACAATCCTGTTCCACTCTCTCTCTCTCCCCACAATCCTGTTCCACTCTCTCTCTCGACGCAATCCCGTACAACTCTCTCTCTCTCCACACAATCCTGTTCCACTCTCTCTCTCTCCACACAATTCTGCTCCACTCTCTCACTCCACACAGTCCGTCCACTCTCATTCTCCACATAATCCAGTTCCACTCTCTCTCTCCACACAATCCTGTTCCACTCTCTCTCTCTCTCCACACAATCCTTTTCCACTCTCTCTCTCTCTCTCCACAATCCTGTTCCACTCTCCCTCTCCACACAATCCTGTTCCACTCTCCCTCTCCACACAATCCTGTTCCACATTCTCTCTCTCCACACAATCCTGTTCCACTCTCTCTCTCCACACAATCCTGTCCACTCTCCCTCTCCACACAATCCTGTTCCACTCTCTCTCTCTCCACGCAATCCTGTTCCACTCTCCCTCTCCACACAATCCTGTTCCACTCTCTCTCTACACACAATCCTGTTCCACTCTATCTCTCCACACAATCCTGTTCCACTCTCTCTCTCTCCACACATTCCTGTTCCAATCTCCCTCTCCACACAATCCTCTTCCACTCTCTCTCTCTCCACACAATCCTGTTCCACTCTCTCTCTCCACACAGTCCGTCCACTCTCATTCTCCACAAAATCCTGTTGCACTCTCTCTCTCTCCACAAAATCCTGTTCCGCTCTCTCTCTCCACACAATCCTGTTCCACTCTCTCTCTCCACACAGTCCGTCCACTCTCATTCTCCACAAAATCCTGTTCCAATCTCTCTCCACGCAATCCTGTTCCACTCTCTCTCTCTCTCGACACAATCCTGTTCCACTCCCTCTCTCTCCCCACAATCCTGTTGCACTCTCCCTCTCCACACAATCCTGTTCCACTCTCTCTCCCTCTCCACACAATCCTGTTCCACTCTCTATCTCCACACAATCCTATTCCACTCTCTCTCTCTCCACACAATCCTGTTCCACTCTCTCTCTCTCCACACAATCCTGCTCCACTCTGTCTCTCTCCAAATAATCCTGTTCCTCGCTCTCTCTCTCTCCACACAATCCTGTTCCACTCTCTCTCTCTCCACACAATCCTGTTCCACTCTGTCTCTCTCCACACAATCCTGTTCCACTCTCTCTCTCTGTCCACGCAATCCTGTTCCACTGTCTCTCTCTCTCCAGAATCCTGTTCCACTCTCCCTCTCCACACAATCATGTTCCACTCTCTCTCTCTCTCCACACAATCCTGTTCCACTCTCTCTCTCCACACAATCCTGTTCCACTCACCCCCTCCACACAATCCTGTTCCACTCTCTCTCTCTCCACACAATCCTGTTCCACTCTCTCTCTCTCCACACAATCCCCTTCCACTCTCTCTCTCTCCACACAATCCTGTTCCACTCTCTCTCTATCCACACAATCCTGTTCCACTCTCTCTCTCTCTCTCTCCTCACACTCCTGTTCCACATTCTCTCCCTCCACAGAATCCTGATCCACTCTCCCTCTCTCTCCACACAATCCTGTTCCACAGTCTCTCTCTCCACACAATCCTGTTCCGCTCTCTCACTCTCCACACAATCATGTTCCACTCTCTCTCTCTCCAAACAATCCTGTTCCACTCTCTCTCTCCACACAATCCTGTTCCACTCTCTCTCTCTCCACACAATCCTGTTCCAATCTCTCTCTCTCCACGCAATCCTGTTCCACTCTGTCTCTCTCCAAACAAAGCTGTTCCTCTCTCTCTCTCTCTCCACACAATCCCGTCCACTCTCACTCTCCACACAATCCTGTTCCACTCGCTCTCTCACTGTCCACACTATCCTGTTCCGTTCTCTCTCTCTGTCCACAAAATACTGTTCCACTCTCTCTCTCTCTCCACACAATCCTTTTCCACTCTCTCTCTCTCCACACAATCCTGTTTCACTATATCGCTCTCCAAACAATCCAATACCACTCTCCCTCTCCACACAATCCTGTTCCGCTCTCCCTCTCCACACAATCCTGTTCCACATTCTCTCTCTCCACACAATCCTGTTCCACTCTCTCTCTCCACACAATCCTGTCCACTCTCGCTCTCCACACAATCCTGTTCCACTCTCTCTCTCTCCACACAATCCTGTTCCAGTCTCCCTCTCCACACAATCCTGTTCATTTCTCTCTCTCTCCACACAATCCTGTTCCACTCTATCTCTCCAGACAATCCTGTTCCACTCTCTCTCTCCACACATTCCTGTTCCACTCTCCCTCTCCACACAATCCTCTTCCACTCTCTCTCTCTCCACACAATCCTGTTCCACTCTCTCTCTCCACAAAGTCCGTCCACTCTCATTCTCCACAAAATCCTGCTGCACTCTCTCTCTCTACACAAAATCCTGTTCCGCTCTCTCTCTCCACACAATCCTGTTCCACTCTCTCTCTCCACACAGTCCGTCCACTCTCATTCTCCACAAAATCCTGTTCCACTCTCTCTCCACGCAATCCTGTTCCACGCTCTCGCTCTCTCCACACAATCCTGTTCCATTCCCTCTCTCTCCCCACAATCCTGTTGCACTCTCCCTCTCCACACAATCCTGTTCCACTCTCTCTCCCTCTCCACACAATCCTGTTCCACTCTCTCTCTCCACACAATCCTGTTCCACTCTCTCTCTCTCCACACAATCCTGTTCCACTCTCTCTCTCTCCACACAATCCTGCTCCACTCTGTCTCTCTCCACACAATCCTGCTCCACTCTATCTCTCCACACAATCCTGTTCCACTGTCTCTCTCTCCACACATTCCTGTTCCACTCTCCCTCTCCACACAATCCTCTTCCACTCTCTCTCTCTCCACACAAACCTGTTCCACTCTCTCTCTCCACACAGTCCGTCCACTCTCATTCTCCACAAAATCCTGTTGCACTCTCTCTCTCTCCACAAAATCCTGTTCCGCTCTCTCCCTCCACTCAATCCTGTTCCACTCTCTCTCTCCACACAGTCCGTCCACTCTCATTCTCCACAAAATCCTGTTCCACTCTCTCTCCTCGCAATCCTGTTCCACTCTCTCTCTCTCTCCACACAATCCTGTTCCACTCTCTCACTCTCCCCACAATCCTATTCCACTCTCCCTCTCCACACAATCCTGTTGCACTCTCTCTCCCTCTCCACACAATCCTGTTCCACTCTCTCTCTCCACACAATCCTGTTCCACTCACCCCCTCCACACAATCCTGTTCCACTCTCTCTCTCTCCACACAATCCTGTTCCACTCTCTCTCTCCTCACAATCCTGTTCCACTCTCTCTCTCTCCACACAATCCTGTTCCACTCTCTCTCTCTCCACACAATCCTGTTCCACTCTGTCTCTCTCCAAACAAAGCTGTTCCTCTCTCTCTCTCTCCACACAATCCCGTCCACTCTCACTCTCCACACAATCCTGTTCCACTCGCTCTCTCACTGTCCACACTATCCTGTTCCATTCTCTCTCTCTATCCACAAAATACTGTTCCACTCTCTCTCTCTCTCCACACAATCCTTTTCCACTCTCTATCTCTCCACACAATCCTGTTTCACTCTATCGCTCGCCAAACAATCAAATACCACTCTCCCTCTCCACACAATCCTGTTCCACTCTCCCTCTCCACACAATCCTGTTCCACATTCTCTCTCTCCACACAATGCTGTTCCACTCTCTCTCTCCACACAATCCTGTCCACTCTCCCTCTCCACACAATCCTGTTCCATTCTCTCTCTCTCCACACAATCCTGTTCCACTCTCTCTCTCCACACAGTCCGTCCACTCTCATTCTCCACAAAATCCTGTTGCACTCTCTCTCTCTCCACAAAATCCTGTTCCGCTCTCTCTCTCCACACAATCCTGTTCCACTCTCTCTCTCCACACAGTCCGTCCACTCTCATTCTCCACAAAATCCTGTTCCACTCTCTCTCCACACAATCCTGTTCCACTCTCTCTCTCCACACAATCCTGTTCCACTCTCTCTCTCTCCCCACAATCCTGTTCCACTCTCCCTCTCCACACAATCCTGTACCACTCTCTCTCTCTCTTCACACAATCCTGTTCCACTCTCTCTCTCCACACAATCCTGTTCCACTCACCCCCTCCACACAAACCTGTTCCACTCTCTCTCTCTCCACACAATCCTGTTACTCTCTCTCTCTCTCGACATAATCCCGTACAACTCTCTCTCTCTCCACACAATCCTGTTCCACTCTCTCTCTCTCCACACAATTCTGTTCCACTCTCTCACTCCACACAGTCCGTCCACTCTCATTCTCCACAAAATCCAGTTCCACTCTCTCTCTCCACACAATCCTGTTCCACTCTCTCTCTCTCTCCACACAATCCTGTTCCACTCTCTCTCGCTCTCTCCACAATCCTGTTCCACTCTCCCTCTCCACACAATCCTGTTCCACTCTCCCTCTCCACACAATCCTGTTCCACATTCTCTCTCTCCACACAATCCTGTTCCACTCTCTCTCTCCACACAATCCTGTCCACTCTCCCTCTCCACACAATCCTGTTCCACTCTCTCTCTCTCCACGCAATCCTGTTCCACTCTCCCTCTCCACACAATCCTGTTCCACTCTCTCTCTCCACACAATCCTGTTCCACTCTATCTCTCCACACAATCCTGTTCCACTCTCTCTCTCTCCACACATTCCTGTTCCACTGTCCCTCTCCACACAATCCTCTTCCACTCTCTCTCTCTCCACACAATCCTGTTCCACTCTCTCTCTCCACACAGTCCGTCCACTCTCATTCTCCACAAAATCCTGTTGCACTCTCTCTCTCTCCACAAAATCCTGTTCCGCTCTCTCTCTCCACACAATCCTCTTGCACTCTCTCTCTCCACACAGTCCGTCCACTCTCATTCTCCACAAAATCCTGTTCCACTCTCTCTCCACGCAATCCTGTTCCACTCTCTCTCTCTCCACACAATCCTGTTCCACTCCCTCTCTCTCCCCACAATCCTGTTGCACTCTCCCTCTCCACACAATCCTGTTCCACTCTCTCTCCCTCTCCACACAATCCTGTTCCACTCTCTCTCTCCACACAATCCTGTTCCACTCTCTCTCTCTCCACACAATCCTGTTCCACTCTCTCTCTCTCCACACAATCCTGCTCCACTCTGTCTCTCTCCAAACAATCCTGTTCCTCGCTCTCTCTCTCTCCACACAATCCTGTTCCACTCTCTCTCTCTCCACAAAATCCTGTTCCACTCTGTCTCTCTCCACACAATCCTGTTCCACTCTCTCTCTCTGTCCACGCAATCCTGTTCCACTGTCTCTCTCTCTCCAGAATCCTGTTCCACTCTCCCTCTCCACACAATCATGTTCCACTCTCTCTCTCTCTCCACACAATCCTGTTCCACTCTCTCTCTCCACACAATCCTGTTCCACTCACCCCCTCCACACAATCCTGTTCCACTCTCTCTCTCTCCACACAATCCTGTTCCACTCTCTCTCTCTCCACACAATCCCCTTCCACTCTCTCTCTCTCCACACAATCCTGTTCCACTCTCTCTCTATCCACACAATCCTGTTCCACTCTCTCTCTCTCTCTCTCCACACACTCCTGTTCCACATTCTCTCCCTCCACAGAATCCTGATCCACTCTCCCTCTCTCTCCACACAATCCTGTTCCACAGTCTCTCTCTCCACACAACCCTGTTCCGCTCTCTCACTCTCCACACAATCATGTTCCACTCTCTCTCTCTCCAAACAATCCTGTTCCACTCTCTCTCTCCACACAATCCTGTTCCACTCTCTCTCTCTCCACACAATCCTGTTCCAATCTCTCTCTCTCCACGCAATCCTGTTCCACTCTGTCTCTCTCCAAACAAAGCTGTTCCTCTCTCTCTCTCTCTCCACACAATCCCGTCCACTCTCACTCTCCACACAATCCTGTTCCACTCGCTCTCTCACTGTCCACACTATCCTGTTCCGTTCTCTCTCTCTGTCCACAAAATACTGTTCCACTCTCTCTCTCTCTCCACACAATCCTTTTCCACTCTCTCTCTCTCCACACAATCCTGTTTCACTATATCGCTCTCCAAACAATCCAATACCACTCTCCCTCTCCACACAATCCTGTTCCGCTCTCCCTCTCCACACAATCCTGTTCCACATTCTCTCTCTCCACACAATCCTGTTCCACTCTCTCTCTCCACACAATCCTGTCCACTCTCGCTCTCCACACAATCCTGTTCCACTCTCTCTCTCTCCACACAATCCTGTTCCAGTCTCCCTCTCCACACAATCCTGTTCATTTCTCTCTCTCTCCACACAATCCTGTTCCACTCTATCTCTCCAGACAATCCTGTTCCACTCTCTCTCTCCACACATTCCTGTTCCACTCTCCCTCTCCACACAATCCTCTTCCACTCTCTCTCTCTCCACACAATCCTGTTCCACTCTCTCTCTCCACAAAGTCCGTCCACTCTCATTCTCCACAAAATCCTGCTGCACTCTCTCTCTCTACACAAAATCCTGTTCCGCTCTCTCTCTCCACACAATCCTGTTCCCCTCTCTCTCTCCACACAGTCCGTCCACTCTCATTCTCCACAAAATCCTGTTCCACTCTCTCTCCACGCAATCCTGTTCCACGCTCTCGCTCTCTCCACACAATCCTGTTCCATTCCCTCTCTCTCCCCACAATCCTGTTGCACTCTCCCTCTCCACACAATCCTGTTCCACTCTCTCTCCCTCTCCACACAATCCTGTTCCACTCTCTCTCTCCACACAATCCTGTTCCACTCTCTCTCTCTCCACACAATCCTGTTCCACTCTCTCTCTCTCCACACAATCCTGCTCCACTCTGTCTCTCTCCACACAATCCTGTTCCACTCTATCTCTCCACACAATCCTGTTCCACTGTCTCTCTCTCCACACATTCCTGTTCCACTCTCCCTCTCCACACAATCCTCTTCCACTCTCTCTCTCTCCACACAATCCTGTTCCACTCTCTCTCTCCACACAGTCCGTCCACTCTCATTCTCCACAAAATCCTGTTGCACTCTCTCTCTCTCCACAAAATCCTGTTCCGCTCTCTCCCTCCACTCAATCCTGTTCCACTCTCTCTCTCCACACAGTCCGTCCACTCTCATTCTCCACAAAATCCTGTTCCACTCTCTCTCCTCGCAATCCTGTTCCACTCTCTCTCTCTCTCCACACAATCCTGTTCCACTCTCTCTCTCTCCCCACAATCCTATTCCACTCTCCCTCTCCACACAATCCTGTTGCACTCTCTCTCCCTCTCCACACAATCCTGTTCCACTCTCTCTCTCCACACAATCCTGTTCCACTCACCCCCTCCACACAATCCTGTTCCACTCTCTCTCTCTCCACACAATCCTGTTCCACTCTCTCTCTCCTCACAATCCTGTTCCACTCTCTCTCTCTCCACACAATCCTGTTCCACTCTCTCTCTCTCCACACAATCCTGTTCCACTCTGTCTCTCTCCAAACAAAGCTGTTCCTCTCTCTCTCTCTCCACACAATCCCGTCCACTCTCACTCTCCACACAATCCTGTTCCACTCGCTCTCTCACTGTCCACACTATCCTGTTCCATTCTCTCTCTCTATCCACAAAATACTGTTCCACTCTCTCTCTCTCTCCACACAATCCTTTTCCACTCTCTATCTCTCCACACAATCCTGTTTCACTCTATCGCTCGCCAAACAATCAAATACCACTCTCCCTCTCCACACAATCCTGTTCCACTCTCCCTCTCCACACAATCCTGTTCCACATTCTCTCTCTCCACACAATGCTGTTCCACTCTCTCTCTCCACACAATCCTGTCCACTCTCCCTCTCCACACAATCCTGTTCCATTCTCTCTCTCTCCACACAATCCTGTTCCACTCTCTCTCTCCACACAGTCCGTCCACTCTCATTCTCCACAAAATCCTGTTGCACTCTCTCTCTCTCCACAAAATCCTGTTCCGCTCTCTCTCTCCACACAATCCTGTTCCACTCTCTCTCTCCACACAGTCCGTCCACTCTCATTCTCCACAAAATCCTGTTCCACTCTCTCTCCACACAATCCTGTTCCACTCTCTCTCTCCACACAATCCTGTTCCACTCTCTCTCTCTCCCCACAATCCTGTTCCACTCTCCCTCTCCACACAATCCTGTACCACTCTCTCTCTCTCTTCACACAATCCTGTTCCACTCTCTCTCTCCACACAATCCTGTTCCACTCACCCCCTCCACACAAACCTGTTCCACTCTCTCTCTCTCCACACAATCCTGTTACTCTCTCTCTCTCTCGACATAATCCCGTACAACTCTCTCTCTCTCCACACAATCCTGTTCCACTCTCTCTCTCTCCACACAATTCTGTTCCACTCTCTCACTCCACACAGTCCGTCCACTCTCATTCTCCACAAAATCCAGTTCCACTCTCTCTCTCCACACAATCCTGTTCCACTCTCTCTCTCTCTCCACACAATCCTGTTCCACTCTCTCTCGCTCTCTCCACAATCCTGTTCCACTCTCCCTCTCCACACAATCCTGTTCCACTCTCCCTCTCCACACAATCCTGTTCCACATTCTCTCTCTCCACACAATCCTGTTCCACTCTCTCTCTCCACACAATCCTGTCCACTCTCCCTCTCCACACAATCCTGTTCCACTCTCTCTCTCTCCACGCAATCCTGTTCCACTCTCCCTCTCCACACAATCCTGTTCCACTCTCTCTCTCCACACAATCCTGTTCCACTCTATCTCTCCACACAATCCTGTTCCACTCTCTCTCTCTCCACACATTCCTGTTCCACTGTCCCTCTCCACACAATCCTCTTCCACTCTCTCTCTCTCCACACAATCCTGTTCCACTCTCTCTCTCCACACAGTCCGTCCACTCTCATTCTCCACAAAATCCTGTTGCACTCTCTCTCTCTCCACAAAATCCTGTTCCGCTCTCTCTCTCCACACAATCCTCTTGCACTCTCTCTCTCCACACAGTCCGTCCACTCTCATTCTCCACAAAATCCTGTTCCACTCTCTCTCCACGCAATCCTGTTCCACTCTCTCTCTCTCCACACAATCCTGTTCCACTCCCTCTCTCTCCCCACAATCCTGTTGCACTCTCCCTCTCCACACAATCCTGTTCCACTCTCTCTCCCTCTCCACACAATCCTGTTCCACTCTCTCTCTCCACACAATCCTGTTCCACTCTCTCTCTCTCCACACAATCCTGTTCCACTCTCTCTCTCTCCACACAATCCTGCTCCACTCTGTCTCTCTCCAAACAATCCTGTTCCTCGCTCTCTCTCTCTCCACACAATCCTGTTCCACTCTCTCTCTCTCCACAAAATCCTGTTCCACTCTGTCTCTCTCCACACAATCCTGTTCCACTCTCTCTCTCTGTCCACGCAATCCTGTTCCACTGTCTCTCTCTCTCCAGAATCCTGTTCCACTCTCCCTCTCCACACAATCATGTTCCACTCTCTCTCTCTCTCCACACAATCCTGTTCCACTCTCTCTCTCCACACAATCCTGTTCCACTCACCCCCTCCACACAATCCTGTTCCACTCTCTCTCTCTCCACACAATCCTGTTCCACTCTCTCTCTCTCCACACAATCCCCTTCCACTCTCTCTCTCTCCACACAATCCTGTTCCACTCTCTCTCTATCCACACAATCCTGTTCCACTCTCTCTCTCTCTCTCTCCACACACTCCTGTTCCACATTCTCTCCCTCCACAGAATCCTGATCCACTCTCCCTCTCTCTCCACACAATCCTGTTCCACAGTCTCTCTCTCCACACAACCCTGTTCCGCTCTCTCACTCTCCACACAATCATGTTCCACTCTCTCTCTCTCCAAACAATCCTGTTCCACTCTCTCTCTCCACACAATCCTGTTCCACTCTCTCTCTCTCCACACAATCCTGTTCCAATCTCTCTCTCTCCACGCAATCCTGTTCCACTCTGTCTCTCTCCAAACAAAGCTGTTCCTCTCCCTCTCTCTCTCCACACAATCCCGTCCACTCTCACTCTCCACACAATCCTGTTCCACTCGCTCTCTCACTGTCCACACTATCCTGTTCCGTTCTCTCTCTCTGTCCACAAAATACTGTTCCACTCTCTCTCTCTCTCCACACAATCCTTTTCCACTCTCTCTCTCTCCACACAATCCTGTTTCACTATATCGCTCTCCAAACAATCCAATACCACTCTCCCTCTCCACACAATCCTGTTCCGCTCTCCCTCTCCACACAATCCTGTTCCACATTCTCTCTCTCCACACAATCCTGTTCCACTCTCTCTCTCCACACAATCCTGTCCACTCTCGCTCTCCGCACAATCCTGTTCCACTCTCTCTCTCTCCACACAGTCCTGTTCCACTCTCTCTCTCTCCATACATTCCTGTTCCACTCTCCCTCTCCACACAATCCTCTTCCACTCTCTCTCTCTCCACACAATCCTGTTCCACTCTCTCTCTCCACAAAGTCCGTCCACTCTCATTCTCCACAAAATCCTGTTGCACTCTCTCTCTCTACACAAAATCCTGTTCCGCTCTCTCTCTCCACACAATCCTGTTCCACTCTCTCTCACCACACAGTCCGTCCACTCTCATTCTCCACAAAATCCTGTTCCACTCTCTCTCCACGCAATCCTGTTCCACGCTCTCGCTCTCTCCACACAATCCTGTTCCATTCCCTCTCTCTCCCCACAATCCTGTTGCACTCTCCCTCTCCACACAATCCTGTTCCACTCTCTCTCCCTCTCCACACAATCCTGTTCCACTCTCTCTCCACACAATCCTGTTCCACTCTCTCTCTCTCCACACAATCCTGTTCCACTTTCTCTCTCTCCACACAATCCTGCTCCACTCTGTCTCTCTCCACACAATCCTGTTCCACTCTATCTCTCCACACAATCCTGTTCCACTGTCTCTCTCTCCACACATTCCTGTTCCACTCTCCCTCTCCACACAATCCTCTTCCACTCTCTCTCTCTCCACACAATCCTGTTCCACTCTCTCTCTCCACACAGTCCGTCCACTCTCATTCTCCACAAAATCCTGTTGCACTCTCTCTCTCTCCACATAATCCTGTTCCGCTCTCTCCCTCCACTCAATCCTGTTCCACTCTCTCTCTCCACACAGTCCGTCCACTCTCATTCTCCACAAAATCCTTTTCCACTCTCTCTCCTCGCAATCCTGTTCCACTCTCTCTCTCTCTCCACACAATCCTGTTCCACTCTCTCTCTCTCCCCACAATCCTATTCCACTCTCCCTCTCCACACAATCCTGTTGCACTCTCTCTCCCTCTCCACACAATCCTGTTCCACTCTCTCTCTCCAAACAATCCCGTTCCACTCTCTCTCTCTCCACACAATCCTGTTCCACTCTCTCTCTCTCCACACAATCCTGTTCCACTCTCTCTCTCCACACAGTCCGTCCACTCTCATTCTCCACAAAATCCAGTTCCACTCTCTCTCTCCACACAATCCTGTTCCACTCTATCTCGCTCCACACAATCCTGTTCCTTTCTCTCTCTCCACAATCCTGTTCCACTCTCCCTCTCCACACAATCCTGTTCCACTCTATCTCTCTCTCCTCACAATCCTGTTCCACTCTCTCTCCACACAATCCTGTTCGACTCACCCCCTCCACACAATGCTGTTCCACTCTCTTTCTCTCCACACAATCCTGTTCCACTCTCTCTCTCTCTCCACACAATCCCGATCCACTCTCTCTCTCTCCACACAATCCTGTTCCACTCTCTCTCTCTCCACACAATCCTGTTCCACTCTCTCTCTCTCTCCACACACTCCTGTTCCACATTCTCTCCCTCCACAGAATCCTGATCCACTCTCCCTCTCTCTCCACACAATCCTGATCCACTCTCTCTCTCTCCACACAATCCTGTTCCACTCTCTCACTCTCCACACAATCATGTTCCACTCTCTCTCTCTCCACACAATTCTGTTCCACTCTCTCTCTCCACACAATCCTATTCCACTCTCTCTCTCTCCACACAATCCTGTTCCACTCTCTCTCTCCACACAATCCCGTTCCACTCTCCCTCTCTCCATACAATCCTGTTCCACTCTATCTCTCTGCACACAATCCTGTTCCACTCTCTCTCTCTCCACACAATCCTGTACACTCTCTCTCTCTCCACACAATACTGTTCCACTCTCTCTCTCCACACAATCCTGTTCCATTCTCTCTCTCTCCACACAATCCTGTTCCAATCTCTCTCTCTCCACACCATCATGTTCCACTCTCTCTCTCTCCACACTATCCTGTTCCACTCTCTCTCTCCACTGAATCCTGTTCCACTCTCTCTCTCCGCACACAATCCTGTTCCACTCTCTCTCTCTCCACACAATCCTGTTCCACACTGTCTCTCTCCAAACAATCCTGTTCCTCTCTCCCTCTCTCTCCACACAATCCCGTCCACTCTCACTCTCCACACAATCCTGAACCACTCTCTCTCTCACTGTCCACACAATCCTGTTCCATTCTCTCTCTCTGTCCACAAAATCCTGTTCCACTCTCTCTCTCTCTCCACACAATCCATTTC
Source organism: Cetorhinus maximus (assembly GCF_964194155.1). NCBI lineage: Eukaryota > Metazoa > Chordata > Chondrichthyes > Lamniformes > Cetorhinidae > Cetorhinus > Cetorhinus maximus. The sequence continues at coordinate 11,995 of NW_027596754.1, read as the reverse complement.
CACTCTCTCTCTCTCCACACAATCCTGTTTCACTCTCTCGCTCTCCAAACAATCCAATACCACTCTCTCTCTCCACACAATCCAGTTCCACTCCGTCTCCCTCTCCTCACAATCCTGTTCCACTCTCTCTCTCCACACAATCCCGTTCCACTCTCTCTCTCTCCACACAATCCTGTTCCACTCTATCTCTCTCCACACAATCCCGTTCCACTCTCCCTCTCTCCATACAATCCTGTTCCACTCTCACTCTCTCCTCACAATCCTTTTCCACTCTCTCTCACTCCACACAATCATGTTCCACTCTCTCTCACTCCACACAATACTGTTCCACTCTCTCTCTCCACACAATCCTGTTCCACTCTCTCTCTCTCCACACTATCCTGTTCCACTCTCTCACTCTCCACACAATCATGTTCCACTCTCTCTCTCCACACAATCCTGTTCCACTCTCTCACTCCCCACACAATCCTGTTCCACTCTGTCTCTCTCCATACAATCGTGTTCCACTCTCTCTCTCTCCACACAATCCTGTTCCAGTCTGTCTCTCTCCAAACAAACCTGTTCCTCTCTCTCTCTCTCTCCACACAATCCTGCCCACTCTCCATCTCCACACAATCCTGTTCCACTCTCTCTCTCTCCACACAATCCTGTTCCACTCTCCCTCTCCACACAATCCTGTTCCACTCTCTCTCTCTCCACACAATCCTGTTCCACTCTCTCTCTCCACACAATCCAGTTCCACTCTCTCTCTCTCCACACAATCCTGTTCCACTCTCTCTCTCCACACAATGCTGTTCCACTCTCTCTCTCTCCACACAATCCTTTTCCAATCTCTCTCTCCACACAGTCCGTCCACTCTCATTCTACTCAAAATCCTGTTGCACTCTCTCTCTCTCCACAAAATCCTGTTCCGCTCTCTCTCTTCACACAATCCTATCCACTCTCTCTCTCCACACAGTCCGTCCACTCTATTTCTCCACAAGATCCTGTTCCACTCTCTCTCCACACAATCCTGTTCCACTCTTTCTCTCTCTCCACACAATCCTGTTCCACTCTCTCTCTCTCTCCATAATCCTGTTCCACTCTCCCTCTCCACACAAACCTGTTCCACTCTCTCTCTCTCTCCACACAATCCTGTTCCACTCTCTCTCTCCACACAATCCAGTTCCACTCACCCCCTCCACACAATCCTTTTCCACTCTCTCTCTCTCCACACAATCCTGTTCAACTCTCTCTCTCTCCACACAATCCCGTTCCACTCTCTCTCTCTCCACACAATCCTGTTCCACTCTCTCTCTCTCCACACAATCCTGATCCACTCTCTCTCTCTCTCTCCACACAGTCCTGATCCACATTCTCTCCCTCCACAGAATCCTGATCCACTCTTCCTCTCTCTCCACACAATCCTGATCCACTCTCGATCTCCACACAATCCTGTTCCACACTCTCTCTCTCCGCACCATCCTGTTCCACTCTCTCTCTCCACGCAATACTGTTCCACTCTCTCTCTCTCCACACAATCCTGTTCCACTCTCACTCTCCACAAAATCCTGTTGCACTCTCTGTCTCCACACAATCCAGTTCCGCTCTCTCTCTCCACACAATCCTGTTCCACTCTCTCTCCCTCTCCACACAATCCTGTTCCACTCTCTCTCTCCACACAATCCCGTTCCACTCTCCCTCTCTCCATACAATCCTGATCCACTCTCTCTCTCTCCGCACAATCCTGTTCCACTCTCTCTCTCTCCACACAATCCTGTTCCACTCTCTCTCTCTCCACACAATCCTGATCCACACTCTCTCTCTCCACACAATCCCGTTCCACTCTCTCTCTCTCCACACAATCCTGTTCCACTCTCTCTCTCCACACAATCCTGTCCATTCTCCCTCTCCACACAATCCTGTTCCACTCTCTCTCTCTCCACGCAATCTTGTTCCACTCTCTCTCTCTCTCCACACAATCCTGTTCCACTCCCTCTCTCTCCACACAATCCCGTCCACTCTCACTCTCCACACAATCCTGATCCACTCTCTCTCTCACTGTCCACACAATCCTGTTCCATTCTCTCTCTCTGTCCACAAAATCCTGTTCCACTCTCTCTCTCTCTCCACACAATCCATTTCCACTCTCTCTCTCTCCACACAATCCTGTTTCACTCTCTCGCTCTCCAAACAATCCAATACCACTCTCTCTCTCCACACAATCCAGTTCCACTCTGTCTCCCTCTCCACACAATCCTGTTCCACTCTCTCTCTCCACACAATCCCGTTCCACTCTCTCTCTCTCCACACAATCCTGTTCCACTCTCTCTCTCGCCACACAATCCCGTTCCACTCTCCCTCTCTCCATACAATCCTGTTCCACTCTCACTCTCTCCTCACAATCCTGTTCCACTCTCTCTCACTCCACACAATCATGTTCCACTCTCTCTCACTCCACACAATACTGTTCCACTCTCTCTCTCCACACAATCCTGTTCCACTCTCTCTCTCTCCACACTATCCTGTTCCACTCTCTCACTCTCCACACAATCATGTTCCACTCTCTCTCTCTCCACACAATCCTGTTCCACTCTCTCTCTCCACACAATCCTGTTCCACTCTCTCTCTCTCCACACAATCCTGTTCCACTCTCTCTCTCTCCACACAATCCTGTTCCACTCTCTCTCTCTCCACACAATCCTGCTCCAGTCTGTCTCTCTCCAAACAAACCTGTTCCTCTCTCTCTCTCTCTCCACACAATCCCGTCCACTCTCACTCTCCACACAATCCTGTTCCACTCGCTCTCTCACTGTCCACACAATCCTGTTCCATTCTCTCTCTGTCCAAAATCCTGTTCCACTCTCTCTCTCTCGACTCAATCCTATTCCACTCTCTCTCTCTCCACACAATCCTGTTTCACTCTCTCGCTCTCCAAACAATCCAATACCACTCTCCCTGTCCACACAATCCTGTTCCACTCTCCCTCTCCACAAAATCCTGTTCCACATTCTCTCTCTCCACACAATCCTGTTCCACTCTCTCTCTCCACACAATCCTGCCCACTCTCCATCTCCACACAATCCTGTTCCACTCTCTCTCTCTCCACACAATCCTGTTCCACTCTCGCTCTCCACACAATCCTGTTCCACTCTCTCTCTCTCCACAAAATCCTTTTCCAAACTCTCTCTCCACACAGTCCGTCCACTCTCATTCTACTCAAAATCCTGTTGCACTCTCTCTCTCTCCACAAAATCCTGTTCCGCTCTCTCTCTTCACACAATCCTATCCACTCTCTCTCTCCACACAGTCCGTCCACTCTCATTCTGCACAAGATCCTGTTCCACTCTCTCTCCACACAATCCTGTTCCACTCTTTCTCTCTCTCCACACAATCCTGTTCCACTCTCTCTCTCTCTCCATAATCCTGTTCCACTCTCCCTCTCCACACAAACCTGTTCCACTCTCTCTCTCTCTCCACACAATCCTGTTCCACTCTCTCTCTCCACACAATCCAGTTATACTCACCCCCTCCACACAATCCTTTTCCACTCTCTCTCTCTCCACACAATCCTGTTCAACTCTCTCTCTCCACACAATCCCGTTCCACTCTCTCTCTCTCCACACAATCCTGTTCCACTCTCTCTATCTCCACACAATCCTGTTCCACTCTCTCTCTCTCTCTCCACACACTCCTGTTCCACATTCTCTCCCTCCACAGAATCCTGATGCACTCTCCCTCTCTCTCCACACAATCCTGTTCCACTCTCGCTCTCCACACAATCCTGTTCCACACTCTCTCTCTCCGCACCATCCTGTTCCACTCTCTCTCTACACGCAATCCTGTTCCACTCTCTCTCTCTCCACACAATCCTGTTCCACTCTCACTCTCCACAAAATCCTGTTGCACTCTCTGTCTCCACACAATCCAGTTCCGCTCTCTCTCTCCACACAATCCTGTTCCACTCTCTCTCCCTCTCCACACAATCCTTTTCCACTCTCTCTCTCCACACAATCCCGTTCCACTCTCTCTCTCTCCACACAATCCTGTTCCACTCTCTCTCTCCCCACAATCCCGTTCCACTCTCCCTCTCTCCATACAATCCTGATCCACTCTCTCTCTCTCCGCACAATCCTGTTCCACTCTCTCTCTCTCCACACAATCCTGTTCCACTCTCTCTCTCTCCACACAATACTGTTCCACTCTCTCTCTCCACACAATCCTGTTCCACTCTCTCTCTCTCCACACAATCCTGTTCCACTCTCTCTCTATCCTCACAATCCTGTTCCACTCTCTCTCTCCACACAATCCTGTTCCACTCTCTCTCTCTCTCCACACAATCCTGTTCCACTCTCTCTCTCTCTCCACACAATCATGTTCCAATCTCGCTCTCTCCACACAGTCCTGTTCCACTCTCTCTCTCCACACAATCCTGTTCCACTCTCTCTCTCTCCACACAATCCTGTTCCACTCTCTCTCTCTCCACACAATCCTGTTCCACTCTGTCTCTCTCCAAGCAATCCTGTTCCTCTCTCTCTCTCTCTCTCTCCACACAATCCCGTCCACTCTCACTCTCCACACAATCCTGTTCCACTCTCACTCTCACTGTCCACACAATCCTGTTCCATTCTCTCTCTCTCTCCACGCAATCCTTTTCCACTCTCTCTCTCTCCACACAATCCTGTTTCACTCTCTCGCTCTCCAAACAATCCAATACCACTCACCCTCTCCACACAATCCTGTTCCATTCTCCCTCTCCACACAATCCTTTTCCACATTCTCTCTCTCCACTCAATCCTGTTCCACTCTCTCTCTCCACACAATCCTGTCCATTCTCCCTCTCCACACAATCCTGTTCAACTCTCTCTCTCTCCACGCAATCCTGTTCCACTCTCTCTCTCTCTCCACACAATCCTGTTCCACTCCCTCTCTCTCCCCACAATCCTGTTGCACTCTCCCTCTCCACACAATCCTGTTCCACTCTCTCTCCCTCTCCACTCAATCCTGTTCCACTCTCTCTCTCCACACAATCCTGTTCCACTCTCTCTATCTCCACACAATCCTGTTCCACTCTCTCTCTCTCCACACAATCCGGCTCCACTCTGTCTCTCTCCACACAATCCTGTTCCACTCTATCTCTCCACACAATCCTGTTCCACTGTCTCTCTCTCCACACATTCCTGTTCCACTCTCCCTCTCCACACAATCCTCTTCCACTCTCTCTCTCTCCACACAATCCTGTTCCACTCTCTCTCTGCACACAGTCCGTCCACTCTCATTCTCCACAAAATCCTGTTGCACTCTCTCTCTCTCCACAAAATCCTGTTCCGCTCTCTCCCTCCACACAATCCTGTTCCACTCTCTCTCTCCACAAAGTCCGTCCACTCTCATTCTCCACAAAATCCTGTTCCACTCTCTCTCCACGCAATCCTGTTCGACTCTCTCTCTCTCTCCACACAATCCTGTTCCACTCTCTCTCTCTCCCCACAATCCTGTTCCACTCTCCCTCTCCACACAATCCTGTTCCACTCTCTCTCCCTCTCCACACAATCCTGTTCCACTCTCTCTCTCCACACAATTCTGTTCCACTCACCCCCTCCACACAATCCTGTTCCACTCTCTCACTCTCCACACAATCCTTTTCCACTCTGTCTCTCTCCACACAATCCCGTTCCACTCTCTCTCTCTCCACACAATCCTGTACAACTCTCTCTCTCTCCACACAATCCTGTTCCACTCTCTCTCTCCACACAGTCCGTCCACTCTCATTCTCCACAAAATCCAGTTCCACTCTCTCTCTCCACACAAACCTGTTCCACTCTATCTCTCTCCACACAATCCTGTTCCTTTCTCTCTCACCACAATCCTGTTCCACTCTCCCTCACCACACAATCCTGTTCCACTCTATCTCTCTCTCCTCACAATTTTGTTCCACTCTCTCTCTCCACACAATCCTGTTCGACTCACCCCCTCCACACAATGCTATTCCACTCTCTCTCTCTCCACACAATCCTGTTCCACTCTCTCTCTCTCCACACAATCCCGTTCCACTCTCTCTCTCTCCACACAATCCTGTACACTCTCTATCTCTCCACACAATCCTGTTCCACTCTCTCTCTCTCTCTCCACACACACCTGTTCCACATTCTCTCCCTCCACAGAGTCCTGATCCACTCTCCCTCTCTCTGCACACAATCCTGATTCACTCTCTCTCTCTCCACACAATCCTGTTCCAGTCTCTCACTCTCCACACAATCATGTTCCACTCTCTCTCTCTCCACACAATCCTGTTCCACTCTCTCTCTCCAAACAATCCTATTCCACTCTCTCTTTCTCCACACAATCCTGTTCCACTCTCTCTCTCCACACAATCCCGTTCCACTCTCCCTCTCTCCATACAATCCTGTACACTCTCTCTCTCTCCACACAATCCTGTTCCACTCTATCTCTCTGCACAAAATCCTGTTCCACTCTCTCTCTCTCCACACAATCCTGTACACTCTCTCTCTCTCCACACAATACTGTTCCACTCTCTCTCTCCACACAATCCTGTTCCATTCTCTCTCTCTCCACACAATCCTGTTCCACTCTCTCTCTCTCCACACCATCATGTTCCACTCTCTCTCTCTCCACACTATCCTGTTCCACTCTCTCTCTCCACTGAATCCTGTTCCACTCTCTCTCTCCGCACACAATCCTGTTCCACTCTCTCTCTCTCCACACAATCCTGTTCCACTCTGTCTCTCTCCAAACAATCCTGTTCCTCTCTCTCTCCACACAATCCCGTCCACTCTCACTCTCCACACAATCCTGATCCACTCTCTCTCTCACTGTCCACACAATCCTGTTCCATTCTCTCTCTCTGTCCACAAAATCTTGTTCCACTCTCTCTCTCTCCACACAATCCATTTCCACTCTCTCTCTCTCCACACAATCCTGTTTCACTCTCTCGCTCTCCAAACAATCCAATACCACTCTCTCTCTCCACACAATCCAGTTCCACTCTCTCTCCCTACCCACACAATCCTGTTCCACTCTCTCTCTCCACACAATCCCGTTCCACTCCCTCTCTCTCCACACAATCCTGTTCCACTCTCTCTCTCTCCACACAATCCCGTTTCACTCTCCCTCTCTCCATACAATCCTGTTCCACTCTCACTCTCTCCTCACAATCCTGTTCCACTCTCTCTCACTCCACACAATCCTGTTCCACTCTCTCTCACTCCACACAATACTGTTCCACTCTCTCTCTCCACACAATCCTGTTCCACTCTCTCTCTCTCCACACTATCCTGTTCCTCTCTCTCACTCTCCACACAATCATGTTCCACTCTCTCTCTCTCGACTCAATCCTATTCCACTCTCTCTCTCTCCACACAATCCTGTTTCACTCTCTCGCTCTCCAAACAATCCAATACCACTCTCCCTGTCCACACAATCCAGTTCCACTCTCCCTCTCCACACAATCCTGTTCCACATTCTCTCTCTCCACACAATCCTGTTCCACTCTCTCTCTCTCCACAAAATCCTGTTCCGCTCTCTCTCTTCACACAATTCTATCCACTCTCTCTCTCCACACAGTCCGTCCACTCTCATTCTCCACAGGATCCTGTTCCACTCTCTCTCCACACAATCCTGTTCCACTCTTTCTCTCTCTCCACACAATCCTGTTCCACTCTCTCTCTCTCTCCATAATCCTGTTCCACTCTCCCTCTCCACACAAACCTGTTCCACTCTCTCTCTCTCTCCACACAATCCTGTTCCACTCTCTCTCTCCACACAATCCAGTTCCACTCACCCCCTCCACACAATGCTTTTCCACCCTCTCTCTCCACACAATCCTGTTCCACTCTCTCTCCCTCCAAACAATCCCGTTCCACTCTCTCTCTCTCCACACAATCCTGTTCCACTCTCTCTCTCTCCACACAATCCTGTTCCACTCTCTCTCTCTCTCTCCACACACTCCTGTTCCACATTCTCTCCCTCCACAGAATCCTGATCCACTCTCCCTCTCTCTCCACACAATCCTGTTCCACTCTCGCTCTCCACAAAATCCTGTTCCACACTCTCTCTCTCCGCACCATCCTGTTCCACTCTCTCTCTCCACGCAAACCTGTTCCACTCTCTCTCTCTCCACACAATCCTGTTCCACTCTCACTCTCCACAAAATCCTGTTGCACTCTCTGTCTCCACACAATCCAGTTCCGCTCTCTCTCTCCACACAATCCTGTTCCACTCTCTCTCCCTCTCCACACAATCCTGTTCCACTCTCTCTCTCCACACAATCCCGTTCCACTCTCTCTCTCTCCACACAATCCTGTTCCACTCTCTCTCTCTCCACACAATCCCGTTCCACTCTCCCTCTCTCCATACAATCCTGATCCACTCTCTCTCTCTCCACACAATCCTGTTCCATTCTCTCTCTCTCCACACAATACTGTTCCATTCTCTCTCTCTCCACACAATACTGTTCCACGCTCTCTCTCCACACAATCCTGTTCCACTCTCTCTCTCTCCACACAATCCTGTTCCACTCTTTCTCTATCCTCACAATCCTGTTCCACTCTCTCTCTCCACACAATCCTGTTCCACTCTCTCTCTCTCCACACAATCATGTTCCAATCTCGCTCTATCCACACAGTCCTGTTCCACTCTCTCTATCCACACAATCCTGTTCCACTCTCTCTCTCTCCACAGAATCCTGTTCCACTCTCTCTCTCTCCACACAATCCAGTTCCACTCTGTCTCTCTCCAAGCAATCCTGTTCCTCTCTCTCTCTCTCTCTCCACACAATCGCGTCCACTCTCACTCTCCACGCAATCCTGTTCCACTCTCACTCTCACTGTCCACACAATCCTGTTCCATTCTCTCTCTCTCTCCACGCAATCCTTTTCCACTCTCTCTCTCTCCACACAATCCTGTTTCACTCTCTCGCTCTCCAAACAATCCAATACGACTCACCCTCTCCACACAATCCTGTTCCATTCTCCCTCTCCACACAATCCTGTTCCACATTCTCTCTCTCCACACAATCCTGTTCCACTCTCTCTCTCCACACAATCCTGTCCATTCTCCCTCTCCACACAATCCTGTTCCACTCTCTCTCTCTCCACACAATCCTGTTCCACTCTCCCTCTCCACACAATCCTCTTCCACTCTCTCTCGCTGCACTCAATCCTGTTCCACTCTCTCTCTCCACACAGTCCGTCCACTCTCATTCTCCACAAAATCCTGTTGCACTCTCTGTCTCTCCACAAAATCCTGTTCCGCTCACTCTCTCTCCACATAATCCTGTTCCACTCTCACTCTCCACAAAATCCTGTTGCACTCTCTGTCTCCACACAATCCAGTTCCGCTCTCTCTCTCCACACAATCCTGTTCCACTCTCTCTCCCTCTCCACACAATCCTGTTCCACTCTCTCTCTCCACACAATCCCGTTCCACTCTCTCTCTCGCCACACAATCCTGTTCCACTCTCTCTCTCTCCACACAATCCCGTTCCACTCTCCCTGTCTCCATACAATCCTGATCCAATCTCTCTCTCTCCGCACAATCCTGTTCCACTCTCTCTCTCTCCACACAATCCTGTTCCTCTCTCTCTCTCTCCACACAATACTGTTCCACTCTCTCTCTCCACACAATCCTGTTCCACTCTCTCTCTCTCCACACAATCCTGTTCCACTCTCTCTCTATCCTCACAATCCTGTTCCACTCTCTCTCTCCACACAATCCTGTTCCACTCTCTCTCTCTCCACACAATCCTGTTCCACTCTCTCTCTCTCCACACAATCATGTTCCAATCTCGCTCTCTCCACACAGTCCTGTTCCACTCTCTCTCTCCACACAATCCTGTTCCACTCTCTCTCTCTCCACACAATCCTGTTCCACTCTCTCTCTCTCCGCACAATCCTGTTCCACTCTGTCTCTCTCCAAGCAATCCTGTTCCTCTCTCTCTCTCTCTCTCCACACAATCCCGTCCACCCTCACTCTCCACACAATCCTGTTCCACTCTCACTCTCACTGTCCACACAATCCTGTTCCATTCTCTCTCTCTCTCCACGCAATCCTTTTCCAGTCTCTCTCTCTCCACACAATCCTGTTTCACTCTCTCGCTCTCCAAACAATGCAATACCACTCACCCTCTCCACACAATCCTGTTCCATTCTCCGTCTCCACACAATCCTGATCCACATTCTCTCTCTCCACACAATCCTGTTCCACTCTCTCTCTCCACACAATCCTGTCCACTCTCCCTCTCCACACAATCCTGTTCCACTCTCTCTCTCTCCACACAATCCTGTTCCACTCTCCCTCTCCACACAATCCTTTTCCACTCTCTCTCGCTCCACTCAATCCTGTTCCACTCTCTCTCTCCACACAGTCCTTCCACTCTCATTCTCCACAAAATCCTGTTGCACTCTCTCTCTCTCTCCACAAAATCCTGATCCGCTCTCTCTCTCTCCACAAAATCCTGTTCCACTCTCTCTCTCTCCACACAATCCTGTTCCACTCTGTCTCTCTCCACACAATCCTGTTCCACTCTCTCTCTCTCTCCACACAATCCTCTTCCACTCTCCATCTCCACACAATCCTGTTCCACTCACTCTCTCTCCACACAATCCTGTTCCACTCGCTCTCCCTCTCTCTCTCCAAACAATCCTGGTCCACTCTCTCTCTCTCCACACAATCCTGTTCCACTCTCTGTCTCCGCACAATCCTGTTCCACTCTCTCTCTCTCTTTCTCTCCACACAATCCTGTTCCACTCTCTCACTCTCTCTCCACACAATCCTTTTCCACTCTATCTCTATCTCTCTCTCCACACAATCCTGTTCCACTCTCCCTCTCCACACAATCCTGTTCCATTCTTTCTCTCCACACAATCCTGTTCCACTCTCTCTCTCCACACAATCCTGTTCCACTCTCTCTCACTCCACACAATCCCGTTCCTCTCTCTCTCTCCACACAATCCTGTTCCACTCTCTCTCTCTCCACACAATCTTGTTCCTCTCTCTCTCTCTCTCTTTCCACACACTCCTGTTCCACATTCTCACCCTCCATAGAATCCTGATCCACTCTCCCTCTCTCTCCACACAATCCTGTTCCACTCTCTCTCTCCACGCAATCCTGTTCCACACTCTCTCTCTCCGCACAATCCTGTTCCACTCTCTCTCCCTCTCCACACAATCCTGTTCCACTCTCTCTCTCTCTCCACACAATCCTTTTCCACTCTCTCTCTCCACACAATCCTGTTTCACTCTCTCGCTCTCCAAACAATCCAATACCAATCTCTCTCTCCAAAAAATCCTGTTCCACTCTCTCTCCCTCTCCACACAATCCTGTTCCACTCTCTCTCTCCACACAATCCCGTTCCACGCTCTCTCTCTCCACACAATCCTGTTCCACTCTCTCTCTCTCCAAACAATCCCGTTCCACTCTCCCTCTCTCCATACAATCCGGTTCCAATCACTCTCTCTCCACACAATCCTGTTCCACTCTCTCTCTCTCCACACAATCCTATTCCACTCTCACTCTCTCCACACAATACTGTTCCACTCTCTCTCTCCACACAATCCTGTTCCACTCTCTCTCTCTCCACACAATCCTCTTCCACTCTCTCTCTCTCCACACAATCATGTTCCACTCTCTCTCTCTCCACACTATCCTGTTCCACTCTCTCTCTCCTCACAATCCTGTTCCACTCTCTCTCTCTCCACACAATCCAGTTCCACTCTCTCTCTCTCCACACAATCCTGTTCCACTCTGTCTCTCTCCACACAATCCTGTTCCACTCTCTCTCTCTCTCCACACAGTCCTGTTCCACTCTCTCTCTCTCCAGAATCCTGTTCCACTCTCCCTCTCCACACAATCCTGTTCCACTCTCTCTCTCTCTCCACACAATCCTGTTCCACTCTCTCTCTCCACACAATCCTGTTCCACTCACCCCCTCCACACTATCCTGTTCCACTCTCTCTCTATCCACACAATCCTGTTCCACTCTCTCTCTCTCTCTCCACA